>NC_066864.1:27408145-27513145 GCF_025177605.1 Cucumis melo | reverse complement strand
CATGAAGATTGGGAAAAATAAAACACTGAATCAATCTCTACTAAAGACTTTTTTAAGTTGGATGCCATATGTGGTCATTGTCGAAATGGAGGAGCAATTGAAGGTGGTTACCACTAAAATGAAACGCTAAAGATGGTCTTTGCTAGAATTGACAGCTAGAGTTAGTCACTTTAGGTGGTTATCATTAGAGCCGTCAACAAAAGTGATCGTTCAAAGTTAGTCGCTAATTAATGAGTTGATTTATCGAAAATATTAAACAAAACAATGGTCGGTAACGTTAGCTACTAAATTGTAAATAATTTCTTCCAAATATTAAAATAATTCTTTTAAATTTTTTTAAGATTGTTGAATAAGCTATCATAACTCACTAAAACCACCACAAGTGGGAGTTCCAAACACCAAATAATCACACGTTTTAAACAATTACTTGTTAGTATATGCATTAGCATCGGTACAATATTTGATTCAAATTATATTATATGTTATGGTCTTCCTACTTCTTTTTTCCTTGGAATATGGTGGACGTGGGACATTATGTTTTTTTTTTTTTTAAATTTTGTTTCTTTTTGTCTATAGTTTCATTATTTTTTATTTGTCTATTTTTGAATAAAATTACAACTTAAAATATATCACAATCAAAATAATTTAATGCAAATACCACACAATCTAACACATAATGAAATCATCTAATATAAAGCCATTAAAATACTTGACCAAACTAAGTAAGCGTTGTGTTATTTTATTTAATAGCTTTTACTTTGAAGGTCTATATATATACTAACAAAATTTAGAGATTTATTAGTTATTTTATTAATTCAATCATTACTATAATAGAGGATTAAAATTTAAGCTTATCAAGCATTTCAAATAAGTACAAGAAGTTGATGCAACTTAAACAATCGTCTTTTTTAAACTTTAATTCAAAAAAGATATTTCTTAATTATTGTCATATTAATACATTCATTTATTTTTTTCAATTATTTTTGCTACTAGCGTAGCTTATAAACATTTTATATCTATCCAATATAATAATACGAGTTGAGTACGTATATGAGTATATTTTTGAAGAAAAATAAAATTATAGTGCATTTTTATGATAAAGTATCATTTGTTAAAGAGAATTCAATTCAACAATAATTTATATGACATTTTCATCATAAAAGTTGAAGATTACTTAATTATCACGGTGGTTAAAATTTTCATATTTTCACATTATACAAAAAGACAAATACTTTTGTTAGATTTAGTCATAATACTTGTTCATCTTTTCAAATACATTTCACTCTAAGTTTTTTAAAACATCTTTGCAACATTTTAAACAATAATAAAATATTTAAAATTATTTATAAAATATGGAAAATTCCTCAACCTCTTTGCTGTCAATTTAAATATTTTTACTATAATTTATAAATAACGATAATGTGTCAAATGTTATATATATTTTAGTAGTTAATTAATCAAAAAATGGAGTGTTCCAATTCCGTACAAGTCATTGGTCCAAGCTTAGAGGTCGGCTTAGCTCAGCGGCTCAGCTAACCCCTGGAGGTAAAGAAAGAAGAGAAGGAATCTGTGACACTCAACACTCACTACTTCACTTCATCTCTCACCGCCGCGTGATTTTATTCTTTCTCCCGCCTCCCCTTCCCCTTTTTGTCTTCTTCTTCCTCCCAACTCTGTTTTTCAAACTTCAAATCAAACTCCCTCTTCTCCTTCTTCTTCTTCTTCTTCTTCATCCTTCATCTTCTTCCCCCTATTTCCAACAGTGAAATCCCAAACCCATTGTCAAATCTCCACTCATCTTCTCTTTTGACCAGACCCCATCTCTGGTTCTTCCTCAAAACCCCCCCTCTCCCCTCTTTCAATGGACTCCACAACCTCCCCTTCCCCCATTTCCACTCCCAAACCTCATTCTAAGAAAGGCTTCGTCTCTTCTCTAATGGAAGCCGCCACTCTCCGTTCTCCCTCTTTCAAAGAAGATACTTACTTCATTTCCCATCTCAAATCCTCCGAGAGAAAAGCCCTTCAAGACCTTAAAGATAAGCTCTCTGCTTCTACCTCCACCGCCGATCATCGTCCTTCTATGTGGGGTATCCCTCTCTTAGCCGGCGATGACCGTGCTGATGTTATCCTCCTTAAGTTTCTTCGTGCTCGAGACTTCAAAGTACCTGATTCTCTTCATATGCTTCAGAAATGCCTCCAATGGCGATCTGAGTTTGGTGCTGATGGTATTGTTGATGAAGATTTAGGGTTTAAGGAACTTGAAGGGCTTGTTGCTTATATGCAGGGCTATGACAGAGAAGGACACCCTGTTTGTTATAACGCGTATGGGGTTTTCAAGGATAAGGAAATGTACGAGAGGATCTTTGGCGATGATGAGAAACTCAAGAAGTTTCTTAAATGGAGGGTTCAAGTTTTGGAAAGAGGGATTCATCTTCTCCATTTTAAACCTGGTGGGGTTAATTCATTGATTCAAGTCACCGATCTTAAAGATATGCCTAAACGAGAGCTTCGTGTTGCTTCTAATCAAATCCTTTCTCTGTTTCAAGACAATTACCCTGAAATGGTTGCTCGTAAGGTACAAATCTCTCTTACCCATTTTCATTTTTTTTTTAGTTATGATTTGAAATCTGAACTGACCCCATTTTTTTTTTTTTGTTTTCGTTTTGGGGTTTTAGATTTTCATCAATGTGCCTTGGTACTTCAGTATGTTGTACTCCATGTTTAGCCCCTTTCTAACTCAACGAACCAAGAGCAAATTTGTCATCGCTAAAGAAGGAAATGTCGCCGAAACCCTTTACAAGTATATCTTCCTCTCTGAATCTTCGTTACTTTCAGTCATTTCCATAAAATTGGGTTTCATTTCAATCTTTTTTCTGATCAGATTCATCAGACCGGAAGACGTGCCGGTACAGTACGGCGGCCTAAGTCGGCCAAGCGATTTGCAGAATGGCCCACCGAAACCGGCGTCAGAGTTCGCCGTCAAAGGAGGAGAGAAAGTGAACATTCAAATAGAAGGCATTGAGGTATATTTCGTTCTTTTTCTCAAAACCCAGATCAAAATTTAGTCTATAAACCTGAGATTCAACCAAATTTCTTATAAAATCAAACAGGGGGGAGCCACAATCTCATGGGACATCGTAGTGGGAGGTTGGGAATTAGAGTACAGCGCAGAGTTCGTTCCAATCGCCGATGGAAGCTACACCATAGCAGTGGAGAAACCAAGGAAAATTTCAGCTAATGAAGAAGCAATTCACAACTCATTCACTACAAGAGAAGCTGGAAAAATGGTGTTATCCGTTGACAACACAGCTTCAAGGAGGAAAAAGGTCGCCGCCTACCGTTACATCGTTCGAAAATCAACAACCATCTAAAGAAAAACACCAACAACCAAAGAAGGGAAAGAAGAAGAAAGAGATCTAATCCTAATGTTAAAAGGGGTAATATGATATTGATTTTGAATATGTAATGTGTTTATTATTATCTGTATTGGGTTTTGTTTCTTTTTCTTTTTGTGTTTAGAGTTACAAAATTAGCTATGAGTTTGTTTATTGTGAACTGGAAACTGAACTGAGAAAGAAGAAGATGTTTGTTAATATAAGTAAAAGGGGAAGAAAAGCTTTTGATATGTGTATGAGTTGGTGCAGAGTTTTCTTTTGTTTATGTTGAGAAGGAAATGGGGGTAATAAAATGGCGGTGGGTGTGGGTGGTGGGGGAAGTGCTTTTGGAAGTGTCAGAAATGAGAGGAGAAAGCGTCTAGAAATGGGTAATTGATTTGGTATGAAGTTATGAAGGATTTTGTAATTTGTTGGATAGAGAGAAAGAGGGAGAGAGAGAGAGAGAGAGAGGGTGACAGAGGCTCTGAACTTTTGGTAACATCACAAGGGAGAAGGGGAAGGAGATTAATGGTGAGAGTGATGGGTTGGGATTTTTTCACCATTATTATCATCTTCACATGATTCTTTCTTTCTTTCTCTCTTTCCTTTCACGTTCCTGTCAAAGAATCTCCCAACCCTTCATGTAAGACAGCCCAACTTATGACGCTCTTATTCCAACATTTTGGTTTGGGGCAAATTTCAGAAGTTTTAATTACACTTCCAACTTTTCATTGATAAAAAAATTGAGCATTTAGTTGGTGTTTGCTTGGAATGAGGTGATTTTTGATTCTTTTTTATACCGACGGTTTTCAAACCAACCATTTCTTTTTTTTTTTTTTTACTATTTTTACTTTTTATGATTTCAATTTTTATTATTTACCTTTTTCAACCCTCCTTTTACTTATATTTCAACCTTTCAATTGACTTAGATTTATAGAAGTTCTCAATTTGGAATCTCATTCAAATTTTGAAACTCGTCTAAGTTTGAGACTATAATTTCAACCCTTGTTCAAATTTAAGGCTTTTATTTTTTAAAAATGGAAGTTCGAGAATAATTGCAAATACTACCATGTCTCAAAAATAAGGGAGGGATCACAATTTTCTGTTTCTTTCAATCATATGATTGTGTTACCTTCAAGATATTTTGATTGATATATCCTTAGTAAAATCAACAATTTTATCAAAATAAAATTATGTGAAGGGTGAAAATGAACCTTCATAAAGTAGGAGTCAAATTAAATATTACGTATTACTTTTGCCTTAAATCATAAAATCAAAGTTTTAGCTGAATGAAGTGAGGAAGACTTGATGATTTATGTTATGTTTATATGGATTCCAATTGTTAGTTGGAGTGGTTGATGGGGTTTGTTCTATTTCCTAATCCACACATATAACAGTGATTTTGTCGTTCATACTTGGTCGCTCCTCCATTCACACGTTGACAACAAAATTGGTTATCATGAGTGGCCAACAAACTTTATTTTTCACCTGATAGAAAAGTCATCTTACTAGAAATGGAGGAGAGATGTGTAACTCTAATCACATGCTAAGTTTATGAACCTAAGTTTATATGGTAGGTTTAATTCAAGCACATGATATAAATTGATTTTCTTTCTTTCTTTCTTTTTTTAAATTATAGTGAATCCTTATTTTTTCTTGAAAAGTGTGAGATGATGATTTTGGTTAGGGATAATTTCTTGTTGAAATGATGGATGCTCATTGTATAAAAAACACAAGAAAAAAACAAAACATGCAAAAGAAAAAAAAGAAAAAAAAAAAGAAAACACAAAAGGGAGATTCCTTCATTGAGAGACAAATAAGACAAAAGAGAGATGGGACAATAGTCTTCATTCATTAGTCCAACCTATGGAAAAAAAAAGCCAAAAAGAAAAAAGAAAGATATAATTTCAAGTACTCATTAGATTATAAATTCTATTATAATATTTGGAAGAAGTTTCTTTATTATTATTATTATTATTATTATTATTATTTTAAATAAAAGAAAAATTAGGGAAGAGAGATGCCAAATGGGTATATAAAATGTTGGGTATAAAACAAAAAATAAGACAAATATTTAGTCTAAAAAGTTTGAATTTTTAATTCACTCATCCATAGAAAAGTAATGTCACCATAAGGAGAGACATAAATTTGAATTTTGAAACCAACCCCAAGTTAGTTATTATTGTTACATCCCCTCAATTTACAACACTTTATATGTATCAATTTATTTAATTAGTATTAAACACTCTTTAAACATGCTTATTATTTGGAAGTTTAAGATATCAATCCATTTAAATTTTAAATCATATATTTTAAAATTTGTTCTATTTTGTTAGTAGCTGAATTCCTTTTTTTTTTTAAAGAAGATATCAAAGGGCATGGAATAAATATTTCACAAGCGACTTAAATTAGATAAAATAAGTTATGAATTTAAAGATGAAATTTTGAACTCAACTAAATTTAATTTCTATTTTGATCATTCCACCTTTTTTTTTTCTTTTATTTAGATCTTAAACGATCAAACAAAGTTAAATCATTAGACCTCTAATTATTTGATAGACGAGATAATGACTTGACCAATTAAGTTAAGCCCAAAACAACAATGTCACAAGTTTCTACTACTTAAATTATGGAAAATACATTATCACAAAACTAAGGTAAGTTTATAACTATGTTTTTTCTTTGATTCTTTCATAGAATAAAAAGATTTAAATTTCGATACGTTTGAAAGACAAACAATATTTTAACCAACTAAGCTGAGTTGAACATATTTTAGTATCAAAATTTAAAGTACAAAAGAGCGCCAATACCAAAGTGTACTATGGAATACACATAGAATGGTTTATTGTTTGGTGATGCTAACACTATTTTATCCATTCCATTTGAAAGGTCATAGATAAGATGCATTGGGCCTCTTAAAAAAAAGAAAAAAGAAGAAGACCATTTGTCTATCAAAAGTGCTTATAACTTGGAGATAAATTTGTTTGGGAAGGTTTGAGGTTAGTTCTTCATGTTCCGGGAAACAGACTAAAGTTGGCTCCTAAGGTCAACATATTAAATAACAACATTCCTACTGCTTGTCTTTATATTGAAACTTGAAATGGAGGGAGGATGTTCATAAGGGTGGTTTTGGATGGGATTTAGACATCACAAAGGGAATATTGTTTGCAATTTGAATTCTTCAAGTAGGGGAAAGATATCAACTTGCTTCTTAAGTGATGATTTAATCTTTTAGTTGCAAGGACAAAGGATTTTTACGACGGGAGACTCAATCCTTTGTGATTGCTGACTAATATATACAAATGTCAACTTAATTACTCTATTATTCTTAAAAGACTTTGTCGTTTGTCGTTTATCTTGACTTTTCTTTATTTTAGTATTTTAAAAAGATTAACAAATAAAAGAATTATGTATAACATATAAAGTTGAAATTTACATTATTTCAACATAACATAAGCTCAAAAGAAAAAGAATTATATATATATATATATATGTATACATATATCATGGGAAGAGTGCCAATAATTTTGGTTCTTCTAAACTCTTCTGATTTACCAACAAACCAACAAACAAAACAAGAATTTATGAAAGAAAAAGAAACACAAAAGAAGAGAGGTTTGATTCTTCTTCTTGTGGCTTCTTTGGTTTTGCCACTTTCATTCCCATAGGGCCTGTGAGGACTTTCATCGAACAGTACTTTAACGTGACTCAACTTCATGATAAAACTTCTCCGTTCTCTGATTATGGCTCAAAGTTTTCGTAAATCGAGTAGCTCTCGTCAGTGAATTTGCTCTTCTTAGCCCTTGTACACCTTTCCGTTCTTCCTTTGTCCGTTCTTCCTTTGAACATTCTCTTTTCATAGACCCACCTTCAACTTCTTCTTCTCTTACTCCTCTTTTTCTATCAACCCCCACTGATCTACAACTTCTTGAAACTGCAAGTTCTGGATGGCTTCTCACGTTCCTCCTTCCCACACTCGTCATTGATTTCGTTAATAATGGTGGGTTCTTGAAGAACAAACAAATCGCTGCACAGTCGTCGATCAATGACCCTGGAAATCGCCGTTTCCATTCACTAACTGCTAGTTTCACTACTAATTTAGCTGCCATGGATCTGTTCCTTACTGAAGCAACTATGTTGATCACTTGATTGTTTGTCAATACATCCCATATCTGCAATTTCGTGGTACGATCCAAAGAATTAACGTATAATTTTTTGGGGGATTTTGTAAATTGGGGATTTTAAAAGAAAAAATTTAACTAACCCCATCTGTTGCTAGAACGATGAACTCGTCTTTTCTTGTTAGTTTTCTGTAGGAAACTTGAGGAGTTGAAATGAGACCGTAATCTTTGAGGCAAAAATCTCCCAAGGATCTTGACATGGCGAGACCTGGATAATTTCCATCTGGTACCCATACTCTGTATATATCTGGCTCTTCTTTTTCTGCTATGATTCTGCCTTGGCGATTCTTTATTCTTTCTGCTTCGCCTGATTCACATTGAAAACATAAGAATGAAGAAGATGGGTTGAATAGATAGTTACCTAAACCAAGTTATAGCTTAATCTCCTAAATGGATGAACTAAAATATTCTTGCTAAATTGTTCATTCCTTTGTTTCTATCATTTGTGTTATCTCAAATTGATAAGATAGAGTTGATTGATGCGTAATAAACAATAATACCCATTTGATTTAGTTTCTGGTCAATTAATCGTACAGTTTCATTTCTAGTTTTTTTTTCTTTTCAATTCTTTCACATTGAAAACATATGAATGAAGATGATGGGTTTGACAGATCGATTGAATGGATAGATACCTAACCCAAACTATTGATCAATGTCCTTAATGGATGGACTAGAATTTTCTTGCTAAATTGTTCAATCCTTTGTTGCTATCATTTTTGTTATCTCAAATTGATAAGATAGAGTTGATTGATGTGGATTTTAAAGAATACCCACATGGAATATTTGGTTTCTGGTCAACTGTTAATTGAATAGGAATAAGTTGATGCTTGTCTCCTCTGGTGCAGAGAACCGCCCGGGAGTCACCTACGCTTGCAACCACCAAATGCTCTCCCTGATGATCAAAATGGTCAAGGGATTGGATAAAAATTGGAAAATATAGGATGTTATTTTCAAGGAAATTCACCTGTTTGATAATGGTCACGGCTGTTGTTCCACTACAGAAACAATCAATAGATGAATCCAAGCTGAGTTCTTGATCAACTTCTTTGAAAGATTCTTCAAGAGCAGCTTCCCATTTCGAAACCAACCGGTTTCGTTGTTTTCCACCATTGTTATCTGGTTCAACACAAGCTTCAGAAACCACCCCATTTTCAGGTTCATATAGCTGCTTCTTGATAGCTGTGGAGAGCTTCGTGGGTAGAATGTCTCGTGCATGGCGAGCAACCCTATGACCAGATGGGCCATGACCATCAAAAACTCCACAAAACATCAAATCTTTCTCCCCTGAGAAATCCTGTAAGTTTTGATTCAACCTTCTTTGAATACATAGATAGACACAAATCATATCCCCTTAATAAGATCATATCATAATGCATCCTTTTGCAGATCATCATCCATAATAATCAAATTAAGGGAAAACAAACGAAATAGTATAGAGTTTATTCCTTTGTTTTTACCTCCCAAACTGTCATTGCATCTTGATTGATTCCTTTTCTTCCTCGTTGAGTAAACATCGATGTGAACGCAGAGGATCCACGTAACCGAACGGTGGCGCCATCTTCACCACGTCGAACCTCTTCTCCATCATCACCATTGGAATCCCTATCATCTTTATCATAGGTCGTGTAGCCTCCATACAGGTTATCTTTTGTACAACAAGCTCCCATTTCTGAGACGACCCTCCAACTAGGGCAATCTCAAAAAGGAATTTGACCCAACAGAAGAGATGAAATACCAACAAAATTTCTGAGAAAGAAAATGCATTAAAGTGAAGATGGATCGAGGATTTCTCTGATTCTGAACCCAAAGGAAGCAGAAACAGAGAAGAGGAGGAGAGGAGAGATAGTTGAATTATAATTCACAATGGAGAGGGAGATAATGGATTGAAGGAATGTTGTTTGGATGAGAATGTGGAATTTCAACGAACAAAATTATATTTAGAAAATCAAGGGTGGTGTCTTACCACCATGGGTCTCTTGTTGACATTTGTGTTTAGTGGGTTTGTTCTTATTTCATTTCTTCAACCTATTACGTGGTTTATTATTATCATTTTTTTAATTTAATTGTAAATTTAATCAGAAAAAGTTAGAATTTGGACTCTTTACTTTATAGATTAAAATTAATCGATTCCTATAAATCAAAAATAGAATTATAAGTAGTCTTAAGAAAATTTTATGATGAATTTGTAGTTGCAATTATATCGTCCAATTTTTAATTGTAAAGTTTGAGCTATTAAATTTTCACTAAAATTTAACTTTTTACCATCACGTCTATTAAAATATAACTTTTTTTTTTTTTTCTAAATTACACGATTGAAATTTTTAGTTAAACTTTTTTCATATATATTTTTAAAATAAAAATGAATGAGATAGTTGAAGAATCACTTGGCCAAAATTTTCTTCTTCTTCTTCTTCATTTTGTTTTTCGAATGGTGGATGTGAATTTGTGCCACTTCCATTGGGTGGATGGTTTGTCAACTCGTCGTAAAAAACCAATATAAACGAAAAGGATTTACCATCCATTTAATTATTCAAAATTTGTGATCAATGGTGCTCAACTAATAATATCGGTTTCTTCACCACTTGGGAATTATTTTAAATTTTGATGTGACTTTTATGTTTATCATTAAATTATCATCTTACTATTGCAATTAACCTCAATCCCTCCACTTGACCTATGACCTAATAAATCATTCAACCAGAAATTGTCTAATACTCTAAGAAATGTCTACCTTATTGAGACGAATACAATATAGACACAAGTCTTAAGTAGAGAAAATTTCAATAGAACAGTGCTCAAACATGTATATGTTGGATGTTTGACCCAATGACATAAATGAGCGTCAAATAACTTATCTTTAGCAGTGTTTCCAATTCATCTCAACTCTGGACTCTAAACACAACTTAATTAATCAACTCAACTCCTGAAAATCCTATTAAGAATTTGAAAACCATATTACTATCTGTAATGTTTGTGCTTAGTTTTGACCAGTCAACAATCCAAATAACCAATTTTCCATACAGATTTGCCCATTTGAATAAACAGAATATGGGAAATAGATGCAGGCCCAGCATTTCCTATCATATCTGGCTGGAATTGGACTAATCCAAGCTGTTGATGCTAAAGCCATAAGACAGTTGTACAAGAATAAATCTCGTGTAAGCTGTATTTCCATGGCTCCCAGCTTAAGCTAAAAATAGAAACCATGGAAGAAGCAGTCATGATGAAGACACAGAGAATGTTTAAGACACCAAATGAAGGGATTCTGTATAAAAATCAAAATAACTTTTACATTTGCAGCTCAATCTTTAACATAAACAATGTGAGGCTTTAACAATAATGAAGTTAACAACAGCTTTCTTTGTGGGGGAAGGGGAAGTGTAAAATGAGATACAATTTCAAAAGAATTTTATCCAAAAAGAATTGTATTGTATTTTTGTTGTTACCACCATTGATGAACCAGAACTCCACTTTGTCTTAGAGATGCAAATAAATCTATGCATTGAGAATATGTTTTCTCATACTTTGTACTCCTTTGTCCAGGACAACACCTCTGCCATCTATTGTAATGACATTCAAGAAACATCTCATCTATCAAACAAATCGCTCCTGTTTCAAAGAGTCTTGGAATCAATTCGAACTCGGTTCCTTCCACGTCCATCTTCAACACCACGAAATCCTTCTCTGATACTGTGTTCTTCAACCAGTCAGCGAAATCAAACCCTTGAATCTGATTCACCTCTCCATCAAATTGGCCCGAAGATTGGACGGGTTGAATCCTGCCCATCCCTCTGCTACCTCCTTTATCTTCCTTTTCCTGACCTGGGTCTTTGTTGATCTCAAAAGCCAATGTCTCATTCCTCACCCAAGCAGCATAAGGTAATAATGTCACCCCTTTCTTTGATTTATATTGTTCATGGAAAGTTTGATCAGCTTCAATGGCATAAACTTCAAAGGTTTTGTTCTGCTTTGGATATTGCTTTTTGAACCAACTCCCAATGCTGGAGCCATAGCTTCTAGCTCCAACATCCACATAAACATACCTATTTTTGAAGCTAATTTCAGCCATTGATGGCAGATACTTAATGTTCTGTATATTTCTCTTTAAAGTTAACCATGGCTTCAATGGCTCCTCCAATATCAGAGGCTCGGCATTTCGAAACAAAGCTAGCTTATAACCAGGAACAGAGCAATTCTTCTTGTAAGAAACCCCATCTTCATTCAGTTTCAGCAACCCATTTTCAAGAATTCTATACTCTTTCTTCAATACATATTCACGAGTAGAAGGCATTGATGGAAGAACAATATCTATATCTTTTGATTTAAGTATTTTGCAGGAATTGAATAAATCAACGAATGAATTGAAACTATACGTATCTTTAGCACTCACATGTACCACCGCAAACCCTTCGGGTTTCAGTATTCGAGCAATCTCCGAAGCAAAATCATGCGGCCGACGGGAAATATCCAATCGGCTTCCGCCGGAGAACACGAAGTCAAAGGTATTATCCTCGAACGGAATCCGATGAGCCTCGCCCTTAATCACAAGTGGCTTCAACGCCTTCTTGAAAATCCCGACCGAATTCGAAACGCCGATCTCCTTCAACGCTGATACATCGGCTCCGGCAGGTGTTTCAATACACAATGATTTCGAATTCGGCGATAAGTAGCCCTCGGTAATCAGATCTTGGAAAACAGAGGAGTAAAACTGGACGGTCTTGATCCAGTCTTCACTCGAATACAGATCCGGACGAGGAGGTCCGATGACGCGAGGATCGGTGTTGTCCGTAAACAAAGCGGCACTGCCAGTACGGCCACCGCTGCCGGGGATCATGAAATTGAAAGTTTCAGGCAAAGAGAAGAAACAGAAGTCACCGATGCTACAAGATTCTCCGGCAATGGTAACGACATAGGCGAATCGACCGATAATCACAAGAATAGAGAAGAGAAGCACTCGGACTAGAAGGTTTCTCAGAGAAGCGAACTTCCCTAACATGGATCCCATAATCCCCCTTATACTATACTATACAAGTACAGAAGAAACCGAACATGAAAACAAACAAAGGATTGGAGAAGATAAGGCAATGAAATGAAGGAAATGAATAGAAGAAGGTTTAGCGAGAGCAAAATCGGGCGGAGGTGTGGTTAGCTCCGATTAGGGATTTGGCTGAAGCTCCGGCGGCGGCGGCGATTGGAAAATGGAGGAAGGAGAAATGGGAAATCATGGTCGGTGAGAAGGAATTTATAGGAATTGGAGTGAGAAAGAGAGGGAGCGGCAGTGGGTGGTGGTGGTGGTGGTGGTGGCGGCGGTTGGTTCACTTTGGTGTGTGGAAAGAAGAGATGAAAATGGCAATGGGAGGGTCGACGGTGGAGATAATAGAGAGTGGGGAACCGGAATAGCCGGTCACCATGTGGATAGGAAGGTTATGGAATGAGAATGGAACATGAAAGTGAAGATGCTTTTGGCCTTTACTAATCCAATATTCCTTCTTCTTCTTCTTCTTTTTTTTTTTTTTTTTTAAATTTTTAATTAAACATATCATTAAATTATTTTTATATCTTTATTACTTACAACTAATCCCCAAATTTCTTTTTTCTTTTTTTATATTAAAATAATTTTAATCAAAATACTTGTATAAAATTTGAATAATAGGATGTTGTTTGATTTTGGTACGTTTAGAAGTGATTCTATAATGATAAATCATGATAAAGTGATTTTAAAAACATTCTACCTCATTCACTTTAGAATCACTTTTTGACAATTCAATTTAAAGAGATTCCTTTTGAAAAAGTTATTAAATTTCTAAAATATATTTTCATTTGTTACTCAACATTCTCCATTTGATTTGAAACCCATTTAAGTAAATATAAATTTTATTTTAGTCATGAGCCTTGGGTTAGTTGTTATAGTCCATCATTATTATACTAGACACTTAAAATTGTTATTTGAGATCAAATAAAACTATATCAAAGGAAGACAATATCATGATGAACTGAGAGAAGTACGGTTGACCTTTGAGACTAGCTCCCTGTTGGCATTGACTCGAAGGACACGACTAACCCAACTCCTCACCCTAGACGTTCGAGGTTGAGAGCCTATTTGGCCCAATGGGCCTAAAGTTGGGCAAAATTCTACTTGACCTCTACCTTTGACCTAAGGTCGAAGAGCCCATCTTTTGCATAGGACATAACTAGATCACTCCTTTGAATCCAAGAGTTTTAGAAATGATTCAATTAAGTTATCAAATAAACTAGGAACTCAGGTCAACCTTCTCTATAGAGCTAATGAACTAACTTAAATCTTACTCTCAAACTCAAAAATCAATATGCGTGTCGCAGACACTATGTCAATATGCGCTTTTTTTTTCATGCCACAATCTTCTTCTCTTCAAACAACGTCATTATTGGTATCAAACGAAGGTTAGATGTGTTTTTCGTATCAAAATTTTGTCATCAAAAAAAGAAAACTGTCTCTATAAAGGTTAAGAAAATAAAATGGAAATATATAACCAAAACTCAAATAGAGATTAATTAAAACTTTAAAATCTCATGTATTCACTAGAAGAATTTTGGCCTTTAATGTCGGTTTTAAACCGACATTAAAGGCCTTTAATGTCACTTGGCAACCGACATCTTTGTGAGCGTTATTAAAGGCCTTTAATGTCGGTTGGGCTTTAATGTCGGTTTAAAAACGACATTAAAGGCCTCTTTAATGTCGGTTTAAAAACGACATTAAAAGCCTTTAATGTCAGTTTTCAACCGACATCTTTGATGGTGTTATTGAAGCCCTTTAATGTTGGTTGGGCTTTAATGTCGGTTTAAAAACGACATTAAAGCCCTCTTTAATGTCGGTTTGTCAGTTTTCAACCGACACCTTTGATAGTGTTATTGAAGCCCTTTAATGTCGGTTGAACTCTGATATGTCGGTTTACAACCGACATTAAAGCCTAGTTTTTTTATTCATTTTTACAAATTTATTTTTATTTAATTGTTACATTATTGTCCTATAGACCGACATTTGGTCAATGTAGATAAATATGTTTTTCACACGCCAACAAATCAATGAAATTCATATTATGTTAGAAACTATAACATTTGTCTTTTACATTTGAATACACAAAATAAAATATTAATATTATGTTTATATATACATTCTACAATAATACATGAAAAAAGATTCTAATACAAGAATTAAATAATTAAAAATCTTAAATGCCTTCTCAGTCTTCAATTTTCAACGGTTGCTTGACCATTTCTACACAATCGCTTAGCTTTCAACCCAATATCACTTCAATTATCTACAAACAATATCCAAATAAACCATTTATATGAATAACAAAGCTGTTTGAAGTATTGAAATTGCAGAGAAGGATGAAAAGTTCTTAAGATTTTATATCCACACCCCAATCCATATATATATTTATATGACACAAGTTTTATATTCATCAGGATTAAGAATGCAAAACCAAAGAAAACAGTAAAATATGATATGACATCTAATGTAAAAAAAATATAGACAACATTCAGAATACCGCTCTGTTCTTGGGTCCAAAAGAGTTTAAAATATTCAGGAAATTAAGACGAGTACACTTCAAATGTACAAACTAGACAAATCAAAGAGGTTAACATCTCTCACTCAGGTTAGCTGGAGACTTCCCAAATAATCTACTGATATACCTAATTCTCTACATTCAAGATCTCCACTTCCACTGGGTCTATCACAATGCTTGACTAGAAAAATCATTTTAAGTCATTTTCGATGTCCAAGAAATTCCTACTTTATCGATAAACAGATTTCACTTCTAGGAAACACAACATTACTTCCAATGTTCATACATACAGAACTATATTTATACAATTTATTCTTCAAAATTGTATGCTTGCAAAGCGTCGATCCAAAATTTGTAGATACAATTCCTAGAATTAACTTTGTGAATCAGCAGGTACATAGAAGATAGAACTTACAGGTAATACTTCATTGGCCATTTCAAGCACTATGGCATTAGCATCGGCAAAAGGCAGCAAACCTGCTAAAGAACCCCTTCCAGCCATGCGAAACTGCCCCGAATTGTACACTACTATCAGATCAACACCACCATCTTCTTCAAACTTGGCAGATATCCCAGTGCCTGCACCAGCCCCTATTATGGGAACTCCTTTATGTATTTGAGCTTTCAAGTTCCCAAATATCGTTCGTGTTCTTTGCAAAGTTTCTGTTTATTACATAATCAGATTAAGCAGCCCAGAAAAACTAATTACCGAAATTATGTGCCTTCTTACACTAGAAGGTCAAGCAAATGATATTGGTAATAACCTGGTCTTGCCTCTGGGAAGTCACTAAGACTGTATGTAATGTTTCCATTGGCAGACAAATTGAACTTGGAAATGAAATCCTTTCGAAGGTCTTGACTAGTTTCAGCTAAAACAAGTTTTAGAAATTATGGAGTGCGGTAGATCATATCATCATACATCATCACACAACACAAGCTCACATTCATGCATTTTATGCCATGGAATTACAGCCCCCAAACTTAACTTCTTTTTTTGTCCTCAATTAATATTATAAACAATTCCCAAACCCCAACATGCATACTAAATTTTATAATTGCAAAAGATGGTCGCTTTTCAGAAGGTGGTCTCCAATCAATTACCAAGCATAATCACAAACTCCCTTGAGGCACGCACAAGAGTTTAACTGTGGCCATCAACTTTGAAAAATTACAAACATACTAGAGGAAGAAATTTGGAACTAAAAAAACTCTAATTACATTAGTTTAAACAATTATGCTTACTTGTTCTAAAACTAAAAACAGAGTTTGCTAAACTTACATTGGTGCGTAGCTCAAAACTTTTACTATCTTTCGATTGAGATCACGAACACTTTATGAACAACGGTAGGAGTCTTTCCTACTAAATTAACTTCCATACTAAACCCCATCTTCTTCTATTAATCAACCCCTTCACTCTATGCTTCACTCTAGTGTTATTAAAGGTCTTCCCCTTTCCTACCATGCATCATAAGACAAAGTTAATTCAAATTTGACAGAAATAACGCAGAAAGAACAGACAAATCCCTCTTTGCTTTTTGGATGCTTTGAATCAATAATTGTTCAAACCATCCAAGAAAGGTTTAAATCTGAACTTTTGAAGGGACCAATAAAATAAATAGTCATTTGAATTTCGTATAATCTTATTTACAGTAGTATTATAACGTGCATTGCTTACTGAAAATTCAACAATATTAAATTATATAGGACATAATTAATTTTATACCTTATTTGCTAGCTGCATGTTCTCCTCTTGCAATGCCTTTTCCTACAATCATTTTATGAACCAAATTTTACACCATGGAAAATAAAAAATTATAGTCCTGTATGCATAATTAATGATGCCAAAACATTAATTACTCTAAAACTAAGTTATTCACCTTTTTGTGCAATATTGAAATAGATTCTTGCATTAGTTCGTCTGCAACAAAGTAACCCCAAAATCATTTGCATTAGTTGGTTCTGCAAATTAGTGAATTGATTAAGGCAGACCTTTCTAGATCTTATCCGCTTGAGTGATGTGTCAAGTTTAAATGGAAATTGTTAGATCTTATTTCTCCACTACTTCAGATCGTACTCAAACATAGACGCCAACTCCATTTGCAGAAGAAGTGAAATTGGCCAAAATGATGCAAAATCTTATAACAAAAGACCTGTCAATCCCTTGCCAATCGGAAATAACAAACCCCTACAGAAAACCAACAAAAGAACATTCATTAGGGGCTTGCACGATTGTCTACGATCCATTTGAGTATATGATCATAAGAATCTCACTTGAGTTTATCTAAATTCTTTGAATACCTTGAACTTGAGCTTGTTCTTGAGGAAGCCAGTTACAAGATCACATTTGGCGTGCATTCTCACTCCATTCCAGCTTGAGTAAGATACCATTACTGTTGCAACACCCTTATATATCGAATTATAATATGCAAGCATGTGAGTGTTAAGCAATCCATTATAGTCAATCACAGTGTTATTTTCATCGATATATCCCTGGTTGTGCCACCATCTCCTACAAAGATCTTAGCACAAGTCGCAACTTTTTGTCTGAAGTGAAATAAGTTGAGATAGAAAAGTAGTTAGGTTAATGGAACATATCCAAATATATTCATTTGAATCACTAGATTATGGCTGATTCTAGCATAGACCAGTTGAACCATGAGCTAACATTTGAACTTTTAACTAAAAAAGGTTCTTATAATTTTATTCAGATGTTTATAATTTTTAACCATGAGCTAACACTATATTCAGATGTTTATAATTTTATCTTCTGCTAGATCAACAATTGAACTTTTAACTAAAAAAGGTTCTTATAAGAAAAATCCAAGACATATAATCTCTATCAAGAATTGACACACTTGATATGCATAATAGGCCTTTGCACTTACCCAAACAGTACAAATACAAGATGATACTAAATTTTGTATTTTTCCTGACCAAATTGGGAGTATATCAAAGCAATTGGACTAAAGGCCATCAATACACGTAGCAAAGCCTACCAACTCTTAAAAGGAAGCCCATGAAATCACTCACAAAAATTAAATGCGTTTACAGTCAATAAAGATACATAATCTGGTTTTGCGTGGAAGTAAGAAGCCATCTACAAACTAGCACTAAGAATCTTAATAATAGTTGTAAGTCGAATTTTCTCTGGTAAAGTTTCCTTGAAGGAATGAAACAAGACAAAAATATACATATTCAAGATTTAACCCCAAAAAAGTTATGAAACAGGAAATTTATATATTTAACTAGTTTGCACAAAGAAAACAAATAATCAGAGATCTGAAGAAACAAATTATACCCTAGCCCATAGGCATCTACAGATTCTTCAACATTGAAGAGGACTCCTCGACAGTTTACTATTTCGTTTGTCCATTGTATTAATATCCGCATATATCTTATAGCCAATAAAACTATAATCGACATTTTTCTTTTCTTTTTCGCTTTGTTCATCTGCATCTTCCTAAACAATTTTTCTTCTATTTTATTTATTGATTCGGATAAGAACGATAAATTATATTTTCTTTTGTTCCTTTTACTTCATGAACCTGTTTTTCGTAATTTGTGATGATAAAAATGTTCTTGATTTTTATGTTGGAAGGTAAAGAGGATAAAAAAAAACCTTATAGATCTGAAAGATGAGTAGTGGCAGCGAGATCTACAAACCTAATCGTTGGCAATGATCTCAACTCGATCCTGCTGCCACACACCGACGCAAGAGTACGTGGTTCCAAATCGATTCCGATCGCTAGACCTTCTCTTTTACTGGCCATAGTAAATCTTCAAATCGTCGATGGAAAAAAGAATCTACAAGAAAATTTGATCGGTGGCTGCAGAATTTAGGGTTAGAAGATTTCAAAGTTACAAGGAGGAAGAAGAGAGGAGGAGAATTTATATTTAAACTTTTAAGGAAAAAGAAAAGGTAAAGTAAGAGAGAGAAACTTGATTTTTTACCAAATTAAAAAAATAAAAAAAAACTACAAAGGGGCTTTAATGTCGGTTTAAAACCGACATTAAACCGACATTAAAGATCCTTCTTTAATGTCGGTTTAAAACCGACATTAAACGTCCGCATTTTGAAAACCGACATTAAAGCCCATTTTTCATTTTTTCCACCCGACATTAAAGGCCAGATTTCTTGTAGTGATTATATTTTAATTATTAAGGTTATGTTTGATGAAAGTTTTATTTTTTAGTTTTTAAAATTTAAAGTTCACATGCTTGTTTTTGTTTCCTCCCAATTTTCTTACCATAGTTTTTTTACCAATCTTAAAAACAAAAACATTAGGATTAGATTAATTTTAAAGGAAACCTCTTCTTTCAAAAAGTAGTTTTCACTTAATTTATTCCTTTTTTTTTAAAGAAAAACAAAATAACTATAAACCTAAAATGTAAAATTCACTCATCAAGTTTAGGTTTATAGTTGTCATGAATTAAAGTTGAGTTCCATTTAATTCTCTTAGTTAGTAGCTTTGGGCTAATACTATTAGCAGCCAAGTAATAAAATATTACTATAACTTTTTTTTTTTTTTAGTATTTCATCGACTTCAATTGGAGATATTTTTTCATTGGTGAGTAAGGGTTGATAGTACAATAATTTTTTCTTCAATGAATGAATGATATATCACATTCATTATTTTCCTAAATATTCCCCTCATCTTCCCACACATCTATACAAAACTCTTGCTATAACCTCCAATTATTGTATGTGTGTTCCTACGATATTATAGATTGAGTGAACAAAACGGATTAACCAATCCATATAAAAATAATTATTACAATTTTGGACAACGTAACTAAAAGCTTATATCTAATAAATCTAGATCATCACTATAAGTATATACTTTATCTGATCCTTTTTTATATTAATTAGAGAGAAAACGATATAAAAAATATTAAAAAAGAACCTTTTGTTTTCCTACCATGTTAACTACAATTTTTTTGTTGAATATTTGGTAGTATGTTATAAAATTAATTATATCCATACTATTTTTAAAAAGTATGCATTATTATTAGAGAAAGAGACAAATTCATATATGTCAAAAGAAACTATTGGAATTACATTCCAACACAAAAATTTCAGGTGTGAGAAGTTCTTAGGTTTGTGGGAATGGATAATAATAAGAAAGTATTAATAAATTCATAATTTAAGTTCTCTTTTGTCCCTATATTTTGTATGAATAGCATATGAAATAGTAGAAGAGGTTAAAGTACTATTTTGGTCAATACACTTTATATTTTGTTCAATTTTGGGATTTATATTTTTAATAAATTTAAAATAAAAGAGTATTAATATAATTGCAAAAAATATTTGATGAGTAATTATAACTTGCAACTTTACACTGCGAAATACAAACTCCGACTGGTGAATCATAAGAAAGGAAAGGAACTCAAAATGGATTGGGTACCCTAAAAAGATGTGAAGTAAAGTAGGAAAGTAAGAAGAAGGAGAGGGGTTTTGTCATTTTTTGTAGTTAGGAAAGAAAGAAAAAGTACAATCTTACATCTTACAAATGGAGGATAGTAAATAGCACATGGAGTTTAGTTGAAAAAAGAGAAATAAATAAGAGAAAGGTTTTAATTAATCATTAAAATAAAAATTGAAATAGCTAACTAACACATGAAAATATATATCAAAATGAAAGCAGCTGAAATTGAGGGGCAAATGGGGAATTTGAAAAGAAGAAAAAAGAGGGAATATATGATTGGGGAATAGTTGTTGGTTCATTTGGAAGAGGACATGAGTTGATTGATTGAGGGCCCTTTTCCTTTATTTAGACAACAAGGGATGGGGGAGAAATATGGAAAATTTTAAATTTTTTTCTCTTTTCTAATCATTTCAACATTTATGAATTTTCACTATTTGGGAAATAAAAATCGATATTTTCCCATTTTATGCAAATAAAAGAGGAAAAGAAAATAAAAAAGAAAAGGATTTGACGTTGCTCTTGGTGTCTCATCTCATCATCATATTCAATTCCGTGGAGTTTCTTTTTCTTTGTTAATTTTTTAAGATTAATTCTTTTATTGGATTTTGTCAGCCAACACTAAATTCTTGGAGAAATGTATATAAGTGGTGAAGGATAAGGAATATTCTTTTGATTGCAAAGAAAATGATATTCTTTTTTTATGGGCCAATTTATAAAATTATGACCTGTGAAAAATAAATGACAAAAACAGGATAGTAAAATTGTAGACTGATTTAACGAATAATGAAAGTTGTGTTTGAACTTTATGAGTAGGCAAATGAAATATGGATCCAATCCACGATTTAGCACAATTTATAACTAAATCATGGATGACCTCAGTCTACAACTTTTTTTCACATCAATAGGAGCTTGTCGATGAGCTCAAAAAATTCTTTATGTGAATATGTAAAAAGAATCAACCAAAATTTAACATAAATGAAAGGGAAAAATAAAATGTAAAAAATCACTATAAACACGAATGCTACTTAAATTATTGTTCTTGTAATGTGGCCTAATAGTGCGGGGTGTGTGTATCTATAGTATATATAAAAGGATGGAAGTGGAGTAACCTTTTGTTTTCAATTTTGTCCATTCTTTTAGTTCGTTAACTTGATTCCTTCTTTGGTCTTATTGTAATTTGTCTTTTAACTTTATTTTTAGTCTTAAATTAATTATTGTCTCATTTTCTCCCGACTATTCACATTCTCTTTTCATATTTTTTTTATCACTTTTAACCTTTCAAATTCTTCCTTTTACCTTATAACTTTATTTTTCAATTTGAAATTAATTATTGTAAATATTAATTATCTCATTTCTCTCAACTATTAACATTCTTTTCTCATATTAACTCTTTTATATCTCTTTCAACCTTTCAAATTCTTCCTTTTCAAATCTTTGGGTATAAATATCCAATTTTTTTTCATTCATGTTAATAAGTTAAAACAAAATGCTAAGGGTGAAAAGAAATCAAATCATGCTTTTCTATTATCTTCTATTCTTTTTTTGCTGTCTATTTTTATATAAAAGTATGCTTGTGTATATTCTTTTATTCATAGGTTTGTTTTTAGTACACAACATAAGCTGGGGAAACTTAAACCACCAACTTTGTCGTTGACATGTACATATATCTATGCTTTTTATGTTTAAATCATGTAATATTGAGAATTTGTTTTTAATGTAACTATGAGAATCTTGCTCATGTTTTTTTCTTCATTTAATTTTTTTATTAAAGCTATTTTATTAATGAAATGTATCAGTGACTTATACTTTGGTGTTGTTAAAACAATGTAAATATTGTTGGAATTTATTAAGTATACATAAGGTAATAAAATGTGTAAAACAAAAATTATTAGGGTGTGTTTGGGGGAGGGAAAAAGTTATGGGGGAAAAGGATTATGATAATCTTAGGATTACGATAATCCTAGTGTTATGATAATATGTGTTTGAGGGAAGAGTTATTATAATATGTGTTTGGGGGAATAAATATGAAATGTAGTGTTATGATAGTATGTGTTTGGGAAAGAAATTATTATAGTAGTGTTATAATAATATGCGTTTGGGGAAATGATTATTATTGTAGTATTATTATAAAATGTGTTTGGAGAAAGAGTTATGAGTGTAGTATTATTATAAAACTTGTTTGGGGCAAAGATTACGTTAATTAGATTTATGTTATTTTTTTAAATAATGAATGTTAATATAAGAATAAAAAATATATAATTTAATATTTTTTGTTCATGATCAATATTCAATTATGTAATTAGAATAACCTAAACATAATCCTGTACATAGGTTTTGAAATATTTTTTTTACGTACCCTGTGAGTAACAAAATATTTGTTTTCTAAAATAATTATATTGAGTTCCATTTAATAATTTTGTTTATTCTCTTAAGTTATGTCGTGCAAAATTAATTCGTAAATCCATAAATTCATTAGCGCATTTAAACCAAATTATTTCCATGTATACGCAACTTATAAATATTGTAAAAAAAACCTTCAACGAAAGCACTACATTAATACGATAATACAACAATTGATACTATTACATTGGAAAGCGAAACGAAAATACAAACCAATTAACTTCAACAAAATTTCAATTTCATTTTATAATAAGACATAACAAGTTAGAAGAAGAACATATAGTCGAAGTAAGAAAAGTTTCATTAATACAAATACAACAAACAAATTAGTCATCGATTTTCTTGAAGAATGATGTTGTAGTACGAGTACTTCATATTGTCGGGAACGTCAAGGAAAGCTTTCATGTCATCGACGTTACACATAAGTATATGCATTAAGCGACACCTATCCATCAATATCAGCTCAGGGATGGCCTCCAACTGTCGAACAACCTCTTGACGTGTCTGGCTTGCGTTTTGACGTTGTAGGACAGGCCATTCAGCAATGCGATTCAGTTGTTCATTTCTGTATTCAATCGCAGTGCGAACTATGTCCCCACTATCTGTGGCATGTCCTGCACGTTTTCGCTTAGACCCACTTGAAACATTCCTACGTTCACTGACCCGAGCGGTTCTTGTTCCCATTAAATCATCAGGCGACATGTTCAATCCCTGACTGTACATTGGCGGAAAGTCCGTATCCGGCACAGCGTCAGTGGCAAATGCGTCATACTCAGCAGGATCGTTTGACCTAACGTTTGCAAAACTCTCGACCCGGTCTCCTGTTGCACGATCTTTGCCAAACACGTACGACAGTTCGTCATAGTGGAAAAACGACTTATTAAGGAGGCCCTTCGCCGCCGGATGACTCTGTATAAGTGCAATAATAAATTGTTAGTTCATTTATTGAAATATAGTACAATAAGTGTTCAAATGACTAGTAAATCACCTTGACCCAATCATCGAAGACTTCTTTCTCTGCGACGATGCATTTATTTTCATCATTCCATCCAAAACCACTACACATTGGGCCACACATCTCCACAAGTGCATGAAACATTCTCTTCATCAATTTGATTCGGCTATCGATTGTTCAAGCATGAATATTACAACTCGGGATCTTGAAGGCCATCATTCTCACCAGCTGATTTAAGTACCCGGGGCGAAAGGTCCTATTGTCAGACCTCCACCCACCAGCATTGACCAACTCGACGAGGCCTACCTCTTCCTCTTTAGTCCAATTGTGTTTAGGTAGTCTTGATAAACTTGTCATGCTAGAAGTCAAACCCAAACATATGTTTCATTAATTTCCATATGATTAGATAACATACATATGATTAGTTTGATATTACAGTCAACTCCTATTGAAAAACAGTTTGGCAGTAATTTACTTGCGTAACCAATACATTCAAAATAATCATATTCCAAAAACTATGAAAAAATAAGACCCAGTGCAATCACTACTTAAGTATGAAAATGAACGGGGAACATTTAATTTTTCTATTGGTTACGCAACTCCCAATCAGTAAACATTTCTTCTGCAAGGTCGTCCCTCAATTGACTCCACTCATTGGATGTCTCTATGTAATGTATGTCATCGACGGTAGTAGTCGCATGGGTGGAACCAACCTCATCTATGTTGTCTTCTATATCAAAGTTTGTCATCTCTCTATTGATAAGGTTGTGGAGGAGACAACATGCGAGTATTTTGCGACATTGAACTTCTACAGGGTAGTATGACTTTCCCCGCAGTATCGCCCATCGACCCTTCAAGACACCGAATGCTCTTTCGATTACATTACGAGCAGACGAATGCTTCATATTGAAGAACTCTTTTGACGTTGAAGGTGCATTTTCAGCGCCACGCCATTCTTGCAAGTGGTAGCGTTGGCCTCTTTATGGTGCCACGAAACCCTCTGCATTTGGGTACCCGGCATCAACCAGGTAGTAATAGCCTGTGATCACAATGCACAATTAAAATATTGCAGCTGGTAATTGCAAAATTGCATTCATAAGTACAATGTCGTTGTTAGTTACCCTTGGGCACCTTCAGGCCATTAGGTCCTGAAAGGGCATAACGGAGGATGCGTGAGTCCGCAACTGATCCTTCCCAACTGGCAAGTATGTAAACGAAATCTCCTTTCATGTCACACACGCTAAGTACATTTGTGGTCACCTCCCCCTTGCGTGTTCTATACCTAGCCCGGTCACTTGTTGGAACGTTGACTTTTATTTATGTTCCATCAAATGCACCTAGGCAATTCTGCAACGCATAACTAAAAATTATTGAGAAGAAATAACATTGTTGTGTTGGAAGTACGTAGTTCGAGATAAATGTGTACCTCAAACCACCTCCATCTTTGATCTGTGCAATCGTTAGGCATTGGTTGTGGTTTTTTCAAAAGCTCCTAATGAAGTCGAATAACGGCCAACAAGACCATGTTGAAATTACGGGAAATTGTCTCACCCGATCGCATGAACTCTTGTTGAATGACACGATTTTTCACATCGTGCTTAAGAATGTGGAGGAACATTGCTACCATCTCCTCAACATCGACGACTTCCGTCGACGTTAGTCTAGCAATGGTCCTTAGTAGGTGACACAGAATGGCGAAACATCTTCGGTCCATTCTCGTACTTTGGTGACACACAAGGTCTGAGCCATGAATCATGCGAAAATAAGCTAACTGTCTAATCCTATGCCTAGTTTCATGCGGGATGTGCGTTATCCTCTTCGTGTTGTTCTTCAAGAGCTCCAACATTAGTAACAACTGACGTTGGGATGCTATGAACGCATTTACAATAGATGCCAACTCGTGTTCGTCCATTATAAATTCTAGATTGACACCCTGTTGGAAATAATCCTAAGAACGCGTTAGTTTCGAATGTTGTTAACCTAATGACCTATTAGCAATCTAGGTTTTGAAATGTTGGGAATATCTTCGAAGCTAAAATAAGTTTCTAAGTTATGTAAGTGAGTTTCATTAATATGTTTACAAATTAAGTAATTGAGTTTCTACTAGTTTTTTGAAAATACGTTTGTGCAAATTTCATTACGTATATTTGGAAACCCATTTTTGTAAACTAATTACGTGGTATTGGAAAACAATTAACTAAGTGCGTTTGTAAATATTTTTTCTTGAAAATAGGTTGTAAAAATATGTAAGTTTTTTGGTAAATGCATTATATAAATGAACTAAGTGCATATCTAACATGGTTTTAGGTTTACAAAAAACCATGTAAAAAATGTTGCGACATATTCTTGTAAATCCATTTTCAAAATAATGAAATTTGACGCACACTTTATATAGCGATTTTTTTTAAGCGTAAAAACAGTTTGGTGAGTTAACGAATTTTGTAGGTTTTTTAAGCGTCGTGGTTAACTAAATTGTCCAACTTTTCCCCCCTTTTTTTTGAAAACAACGGTTCAATTGAAACACAATGTGTAAAAATTTTGGTTTCAAATAAGCTAACTTGACTTATAAAAACATATTTAGGTACTATGCGCATTTTCAACAAAAATAGCTTTTCATTTCATTTTTTTTATCCATTGAACTTACGTAACTTAGTAAGAATCATAAAAGGCATTCGAGTTGTACGTAAAAACCCTATAAAAGACCTGACTTTATAACACTTTTCCATAATGTGTAAAAAACGTATTCATGTTCTAAAAATTCACACAACCTTTATTTATGTTTCCCTAGTGTGTTTACTTTCTATATCAGAAGTCAAAAATCCTAAACAATAGTTTTATGTCTAGGGGGTTACAAAATTCCAAAAAACTACATGTGACCGTGGAATTATTTTTTCTTCAAACAATACATAATTAATGTAAATGCCATTGCAAAAGCCAAGAGATGGTCGGTGAACTATGGAAATGAATTAATAAACAAAATTATAATTGAACATAGAAAGAAAATAACATAGTAAGTAAATAACAATTAATTTACATAATGTATACAAACCTTATAATAAACAAACAGTAAGACTAAGGAAAGAAATGAATTTATTATAAAATTCAATTATGTACACCACACAAACAACGAACTGTATAAACGAAAGAGGTTTATAGCCGTAGTACCTCGTTTACTAATTGTTTAAGTGCGACAACTTGAAAATACACCCCAAATAATTCTAAGTCATTACATATGCATGCCATATATGTTACATAATGTAAAATGAATGAAAAAAGTGTACTAAACATACCTTAACTACAAGGAGAACCTTAGAAATGCATGTAAAACACCAATAAATAACAGAACCGTTAGTACATAATGAAGGAGAAATAAAGTAGCCTTAGAGTTAAGAAACTTCCGCAAAGCCATTCGAGAAGAATGCATTTGCTGTAGAATTTCATGCGGTGGACTCGATAACATCAGATGAAGAAGCAGACCAAGCAAAGAGAGTCAGAAAACTGAGATCATTAAAAATGGCAGCAGAGACATGGTGAGAAAATAGTAGCCATTGTGACAAAACAGTGACTAAACCGAGAGGAATGGATAGTTGAAAAGAGCAAATGATGATTCAAAATAACAAACAAACATTGTGAAAAACAATAGTGTGTTATAAAGAAATGAATACACGGCCAAAAAAGACAGAAGAAAAGGGTTAAATTAACATGATGTGTTTGAGCATAGGAGACATACACAACAGTAGTGAGAAATGGGATGCTTTATATGGTTAGTGAGCATTTTAGACATAAAAAATTAATGTATAATAGCAAAAAATAAAACAGCAAAATTAGACAGAATGAGATGGATATGAATAGGGAGAAAACAGAGTAGCCATTGCAGATTATATATTGTGAAAAACAAATAAGAAGAAAAAAATTTGATGCACATACCAAAGAGCAATGAAAATAGACCAAATATGGAACACAGTCGGGAAAGGAATGCAAGAAGGGGAAGGGCCAAATATATAGTAAAGGGAAGATAGTAATAAATAGGGCAACAAGCATATTAAAGATGAAAGTGAATCCCATAAAATAGGGGATTTGACAAACAAGGGTGACAATTGAATAGAAGTTACAGTCAAACTTGAAGAAAGTAGCCATGGTCATATTTTTCAACACAAGCACACAGTAGGCATGACATACACATCTTCAAAACAGAATGGCAATGAATACAAAATTCAATCACAAACCAGAAGGTATGTAACAACAAGTGAATGCAACCATGGAAATGGAAGACCTAAAAAAATTCATACATGAGAGCATTAAAACAGAGTGTAACAAGGTTTATAACCATACGAAAAAAGGTTCTTCAGATGCAAGGTTTATAAAATGGAAACGGGGATGCAGGACACAATTTATCACATAGGGAGGCAAATCAAACGAAATTTTTTTCAGAACACAATAATAGAATCATATCATATAGTGCCCAACATTAAACTCATCATTGGTAATGGGAAAAAATTGTATATTGGAACCAAACAATAAACAAATATGAAATAAAAATCAGAGACACCACAAATTTACTCATCATAGGCTGATCATACCTTCGGTGTAGACCGACGACCCTGCCATGCTCCGCCATGCCCCTACTTTGCTTCCTTTCACCATTTCAGTATAGCATCTGTCACCCTAATGGCCGTTCAGTGGAAAGAAAAGTGCAATAAACTAATTTTGGGATCGGCAAGGGATAGGAAGCGACAAGGGTTCATTGGAAGACCAAACGTATGGATGGAGAGAGGATGAGAAACATTTCGGAGGTAACGACATGTATCGCAATCGGTCAACGAAACAGAAGATGGATATCGATCGAACCGTTTTGGAGGTAGCGTCGAAGCGCAACCGTCGTAAAACGAAAATGAGATTCAAGGGCATGGACAAAAGAATCAGAGAGAGTAGAATGTGAGTCGAAGACGAACAACACGACCTGATGCTTCGAAAAAAGGAGGAAAATATTTCCTTTTGCTTAAGACTGAAGAGGAAGGAGAAGAGATCAGAAAAGGTGAAGATAATCGGAGGGAAAGGGAAGAAAAAGGAACGGAAATGGAGAAGAAAACGGGGATTTCAGCCGGCAGATCGCTAGGGTTACGAAGGGTGTACGACAGAATGAGGGGTAGAGAAATATAGGGTAATGGGGATTAGGATAACCCTAATCCCCGTTTTACACAAAATTGTTTGGCCCAAAATCTTTTTCTTTTTCCCCCTAAATCTGAAGCCCAAACACACCCTTAAAGTCTTTCATTTAATTTTTTTACCTACAAAATCATTAAAAAAAATTATGATTTCACATTTATAATTTCATAATTTCAAAAGAAATATGATTTTGATGGATATTTTATCATTTCGTTATAACTTTTTTTAGTCTTGTTTTAGTGGTAATTTTGTCATTCACATAGATTTAATATTTGTACTCATTTTTATATTCAACAAGATATAGAAGTTACATTTCACTAACTTTTCATCTCCTTATTAATTTTTTTTTGATTCCATAGCCAATATTAGTTAATATTCTATGTTGTTAGGGTCATAATGTACCTTTTCCATTTTCTGTAACTGATATTACATAATGATATATGTTATTACATAACTAACAACATTTCTATCTTCTACTTTATTTGGATATATTAGATGGTTAGTTTGCAACGTATAAGCTCAAGATGTTAAGTAATAAAATTTGAATTATGCAAATAAATCAATTCAAATATACATTCAAAAGATGACAAAAAGGTCTCTTTACTAAATAAATTCATTTTCCACTCATTACAATGTGAATATAAAAATGAAATAAATATGAAAGTCATAAAATGACTGTTCAAATTTTATAAAATAGAGCTAAAACTATAATTTTTTCGTGTGTGATTTTCACGTGCATTGCACGCATTTTCTTCACTAGTATATTATAAAAGAGGGGAATGATTAGTTAGTATAAATGTACAACGTTTTATTTTCATGGATTTTCATATCGATATATATTATTGATACAAATTATCAATGCTTCATATGGAAAATAAGGACTGATTGGTACAAGATCCATATTCATTTTTATGTTTTGAAAAATAGAAATTTGTAAGAATGACAAAAACGGAGGTGACAGTTCAATGTACCAAAAATTTAGGGGAATAGGTTTTTTTTTTTGGCAAGAGTGAGCTGCACACATGTCGGACTATTTGAATAATTCAATTTTGCCCCTAGGTTTAGGGTATATCATAATTTTCGAATACAGTGTATTTTATAAATCATTTATTTTAATTCAATTTATCTTGGGTTTATAATTGTGACAAAGTAGCCGAATTTTTTAAAGACAGTATTTTTGTCCGTTGGTTCTAGAATTATAACATAATTGAAGTAAGATTTAAGTATCGGATTTTAGCATATATTTCATCTATATTTTGAATTTAAAATCAATATTAAATATGATATTTGTTTTGATTTTGTTAGATTACGAAAATATCTCTTAAATAAGTCTTATTTTAATTCATTGTATTTTGAGTTTATACTTATAATGGACTAAATGGATGAGGTAGCAAATTTTTTGAAACATAATATATTTTTATCAATTGGTTCTGGAATTATAATATAACTGAATTGAGGTTTAACTGCCGGATTTTAAAGTCATAAACTAATTTTTATACTATATCTTACATGTTTAACATACAATATTTTAGAATTAGTGGGATTGAACTAAGAAAGGATTTACCCTAATATCCTTTCCCTTTTTTATTTTTTTATTTTTTACTTTTTATTTTTTATCATAAGTTGTAACCTATTTATCTTCTCTCTTGTATCTTTTGTTAATATGAGAAATTAATAAGAAAGTTAATAGTGATTTTTCTCCCGGTACTCAGGTTTTCACGTAACTCGGTATTTACTTTACTTTACCGCTCTTAACATGATATTAGAGTGAGGTAAAGACGGAATCCTAGGCACATGCATGTGTAGATAAAACCCGAACAAATACAGTCACCGTCGAGATCGCTACCACAATGGAAAAGTTGCCCTACTAGCTTTAGAAGACGTTGGCAGTCATAGTGGGCCTACCCTCAGAGTCAGCCACGTAGCCCAATGGTAGAAACCAGTCGCACGCGCTTCAATTAACTACCCATGCGTCGCCACTGCTAGGTGCGTACCTTCACGCACCGCCGTGCAACGCCTCTACTGCTTAGTCGGTCTACTTCCACTTGCCTTCCCAAGTCCAGTCGAAATACCCTTCTAGCTAGAGGCACATCCATGCGCCACTGCTTCCCTCGATTTATGGACTACCATCGTTTCACACACCGCTGTTCTTTAAAGCTTTACACAACAGTTGCATGTCCATGGTACTAGGATCGATCAAGGTTTGAAGTTAGTGAATCTTCGACGCAATTCAAACCAACCGACTTGTTAATGTATTCCAAGAATCCAGTAACTTCGCTCCCTAACTTATCCTCAAATTATATAATGAGTTCTTTGGCACCATCTACAGGTACATTTCCAAGAGAGAAGCTGAATGACCATAATTACTTTTTCTAGTCTCAATTGATCAAGATGTTTGTCGTACCCTACCCTGCACACGTTCTATGCCAGATGCGACATGACTTGAGCATCCTTGATGCGTTTAAATGCCAAAGACACTTAGTCTTGAGGTCTTTAAGCTTTGTTAAATCGCCTACTCTTTTCTTTCCTAACTATAATCATAATTTTAGGCGATAAAACAACTTAACAAAGAGAATAAGACAAACAAATACTTTTATTAACTTGAATCAAACATTCTACAACTCTTTATATAAATTACATAAGTACAAAACTTAAGTTTAATATAAATGCCTTGGCAGCCTCTTCTCGTCTTCTCGCCTAGCAAGCCCTTTCACCTTTTCCTTACTTGGCCTTAACGCTTGAAACATGGAAGGTAAAACTCTAAAAATAAGCCTTAAAAGACTCGGTGAGGTTTTATGAAATCCTTTTCATAAAATACCTTTTGTAAACATCATTTCGCCAAACATATCAAATCACATAAATTCATCTCTTATATAAACATATCATTTCGCATATCACATCAATATACATTTCACATATCACACATTAGTCAAGTCATTCTTTTCGCCAAGAATCCCAAATCATTTTCTATGCAAGGACTCATCATCCCGCATTTAGACTACAGAGATGACCTTTTCATCGTCAACATCCGAGGATATCCTAATTCGTTCTTGTTGCTCAGGCCGCTAAACACAATGCAGTCTTTTTCTACCTTGGCCAACTTCACTCCACCATGTAGTCCTTTTCTATATAGCTACCTTTACTGCTTATATGCACATAACAATCAACTCATCTATTAGGAAGTAGACTAATGGTTTAAACACCATTTCATAATCATTGAAACACATCACATGCTTTAAAACATAATAAACATGCTTTAAACATAGAATAGACTTTAATTAGAAATCCCTTTAGAAACATTTGTATTGAAATCACCACTTCAAATCAATAAACACTTTAATAAAGAAGGCTTGAAAGCATTTAAATACTTTGAAGAAAACACCCACAACACTTTAAGAACTAAACCCGAAATGCCTTTCTTCTTCCTCTTCTCGCGTAGTCTAGCAGCAGAAACTTCAACACTTTGCCTTTTCCTCTTTAAACTTTTAGAATAACAACCCTTTAACATTCTAATATCATCTATTTATACTAGTCTTAAAATAGCTTAGTCACCCTTAAATCCACAATAAGTCGTTAGCTCCTCCTTCTTAGTGGTACACGTGTAAACTTAAGGTTTAACTTAATCATGCTTAACTTAAACCTTACACATGACCCATAAGTAAATTTAAAAAATTTCTAAGAAGTTTCCTTGTTTCTTCTCACCAAGTTTCATTTCATGAAAAACTCTAATCGCTTAACCTTTCAAAAGTCTTTTCGCATAACCTTTCTCGCGGAGTAACCTACCTCTTCTCGCATAGACCACCTAAAATGCCTATTTTAGAACACTTAGTCAAATTTTACTTTTGGTCTTAACTACGGATCTTACAATGTTTCTCGAGAGTTATCACCAATTCGATTTTCTGATAGGTGAGACTTTTCGTCCTCTACTTGGTGATGCATTGGAACATTTCTGGAGAGGAGATGACTCCTTTATTTGGTCCATATTGATTAATAGTATGGAACCACAAATAGGCAAGCTTTGCTTTATGTAGCAATTGGGAAGAATCTATGAGACACAACTCAGAAACTCTATTCAAAGCATCAGAACGCTTCTCGTTTGTATACACTGAGGAAACAAGTCCATGATTGCAAGCAAAGAACTCTGGATGTAATCTTCTACTTCAATAAACTTTCTCTACTTTGGAAATAGTTGAACTTGTGCAAAGAAAAAGTATGGGATACTCTGAATGATGGTATACAATATACTCGACTTAAAGAAGCTGATCAGATTAATTATGATTTCTTTGTAGGTCTCAATCCCAAGTTTGACATTGTTTTTTGTTGTGTGCTTGGATAGAGACCTCTTCCCTCCTTAATGGAAGTCTGTTATGAAGTTCGTCTTGAAGAAGATCGTATGAGTGCCATGAGTGTTCTGACTACTCCTGTTATTGACTCCTCTGCCTTCGGTGCTAGATCCTGAACCCATGATAGTAAGAAGAATAATGAAAAATCAATCCGTATTTGTGAGCATTGCAATAAACAGTGGCGCACTAAGGATCAATGTTGGAAACTTCATGGTCATCCCCTTGGAGGTAAGAAACGTTCCTCTAGTAATAAACATAATTTAGGGCGTGTTTATATGAGTGAGTCTGCTGACACTTCTCAACCATCTGGCCCTATAGTAAACCAGAATGGTCCTAGTTCACCCTCCACTCTAAGAGCCTTTGCTCAATCAGGTATGTCTCAGTCCTTTAGTCTTGTAAGTGTTTGATGGGAAGAATCCCTGAATCCTAGATTCGGGGGCTACAGATCACTTAGTAAGTTCATTTGAGAATTTTTTTTCTTATATTCCATGTGCTAGTAATGAAAAGATCAGAATAGCTGATGGTTCTTTAACTATATAATTATTGGGAAGGGACAAAATTTTCATTTTGATGAAGGGATATCCCTCTAGAATGTTTTTCATGTGCTTAAGATTTCCTATAATTTACTATTTATGAGCAAGATCACTCGTGAGTTGAATTGCAAAGCTTGACATAGTAGTCTCAGGGAGGATGATTGGCACTGCTTGACATAGTAGGGGATTCTATCTCCTCCCTCCAATAGTAGTATCTCTAGAATTAGTTTATTGTCTTCATATTTTTACTATTTCCGAACAAGATTGTATGTTGTGACATTTCTGGTCGGGCCACCCAAACTTTACATATATGAAGTATTTATTTTCCAATCTCTTCTCTAAAGTTGATGTCTCCTCCTTACTATATGAAGTATTTATTGTTTTCATTTACCACAACCAACTTCTTTCTCCCTATTTTCACTCTTTATTTTTAAGTCTTTTTTTTTTCTCCTCTCCATTTTCCACATTTCACTCTCTAGGGTTTTCATCTTCCCATATTGTTCTTAAGATATACTCTCTTTTTTATACTTTTTTTTTGCTTACATTCTCTAGGAAGAACAAAAATTTCTTTCTTAATATCCTTTTTTCTTCCTAGCTTGTGCTAGGATAACAATGACATGAAAAGAAGGAAAAAGTTATTGAGTAACTAATCAAATTAATTAGATTTTTTTTTGTTGGATTTTTTATTTAACTTATTTAGCTCTGTTTTGGAACATTAGACTTAGATTTATATTCAGGATTTTAGTTTTAATTAAACATTACAGTACACTTCTGCATTTTGTACTTAAACACAACTATTTTTCAATTTGTGCTCTAAACAAAAGTATGATTTTGCAAATCTTTTTTTTTGTTTCTTTGGACTGAGTCTTTATTAACATTTTTTTAGTTTGGTTTTGTTTTTTTTATTTCCTTCTTTTCTCGAAGTTTGATTCTATTTGATCCTAATTTTGAAATACTAGGATGTAAACGTATGATATGTCATCTTCATTTAACAAAATAGATTCAGTGTGGAACTTTGAAATGAAAACATTAAAAACACATCATTCAATTTTTATTTTAATTGAATTTTTTATTTTTAAATTTACATTTTTGATCACCAACCAAGCCAATATAAATTTAATATAAACTTAAACTCAATTCGAAACTTATTCGAAGAAAATGAAGTTAAAACTTATTTAAAGAGAATGAAGTTGAAACTTATTTAAAGAGAATGAAATTAAGAAAAGATTATCGAAGATACAAACTTAAAAATGAAATATACACTAAATTTGACGAACGCGGCTACTTGTGATAATTTTTCTTATTGCTATTTAACAATCATTTTTCTTTTTAGATTTAGCTAAGAATAAACCAATAAGAAAAATTTAAAACTGATCGATAAAAGTATGATATAGAACACATTTTTTTTATGATACACATATGTATAACTAAATTACGAGTTTAGTTAGAAATTGATGTTTACTTTTAGTGCATTTGAATCATATTCATTCCCGTATTGTTGAAAGCTGTTACAAGAAAGCTGTTACAAGTTTATTATCGACAAAGTCGGCACAAAGTTATTCAATATAATCAAGAAAATAGTTAAAAGTTCATTATTGACGAAGTCCACGTACACAAAGTTATTCAAAATAATCAAAGAGGGAAAATTTACTTGCTTGACCTCATAAGACCATCTCACACTGTTCAATGGATGGAGGCCGAGCTATAGGTGCCTTGAAAAGATAGTAACTTAAGTTGAAAGCCTAAACCAATCTTCCCAATCTCCATCTACTCAAAATTTAATAAACCTAACTGCATGTTTTGACCCATTTGACTCCAACATTTTGTTATATACATATATTTCAAACTTAAATATATTGGAACTTAGCTATATACTTTTTAATACTCAGCTTAATAACTAAAATAACAATATGGTAAAAAGAAAAACAAACGAAACAAATGAAATAGCACTAATAACCCAGCTTCGGTATAATCACACCTAAATTCGATAATCTATTGAAAAAATCATTTATAAATATTTAAAGGAACTGGTTTATCACACCTACCTCCGATAGGCTATATTCGATAATCTATTAAAAACATAATTTATAAATATTTAAAGGACTATTTAAAGAAACTGGTCCGGTACTCTTTAAAGATAACCAGTAGACGCTAATAACTGTGTAATCACAAAAAAGATTATTTATAAATATTTAATAGGATCATTTATAAATATTTAAAAAATCAACCTTGAATTACATGACGTTTACGAGATAAAAGTTATCGCACCCAATGTCCCCCTTCTTCCCAATGTCCAAATGTGAGAGAATCCTCAAAATAAAATCTTCTCAAACAAGAATATAACCAAATGTTTAACACTACACATAACACAAAACTACTACGGTCATTACATAATCTTTTTCAATCCAACTTATTAATAAATATTAACCAACAAACATATTTTTACCTTCAATTAATATACAAAATAAGCCCTCCGACTATTGCTCTTTTGAGCTTTTAAAAATTATGTAAAGTAAGTATTGCAAACAATTATTAAATATAAAATCCATCCAATCAAATATTTATTAAATTAATAAAAAGATTTCCTCTTAGTTTTTCTCCGCTTAACACAATGTGATGCCCTCTCGGTTTACCAAATCAAAACTTGCTTATTCCTTTCTTCCCCAACACTTGTGATGCCCTCCTACTCCATCGGTTTGATTTTGTTCCTTTTACAGCTAACCAAAAAACTATTATAATTAACTATTCTTTCCCAATAAAAACTATAAAATCGGATAAACACCAACCCATTGTTTTGCTGATTTATTCTCCACACTTTTAATTTATCTTCATCCACAAAACACATCCATACTCCACCTTCAAATCCCTTCATCATTTGGCTCAAGAAAAAAAAAAAAAAAAAAGAAGTAACAATTCCTCTTGTGATTTATCCTCCAAATAGGAACAAAGTAAACAAAAAAAAAAAAAAAAAAAAAAAAAAAAAAAGAAACCCACTTAAGTCAAACCAACCACATATAACTTTTTTTCCCACTTTCAAAAGAAATCACTAACACGTTTTAAATTATTCAAAATAATTAGAAATTGCTATGTTCGTTTATATTATATTTAAAAGTATTTTAATTTATTTTGTTATATTTGAAAAACTATTTTACTTTAAAAAAAAATACCCAAAAAAGAGTTCTAATAGCTTCATATATATATATATATATAAAATCTTTGCAAAAAGAGAAACAAAACCTCACAGACAACATATTATAACTCTCACCAAAAGAAAAAGGAAAAAGAAAAAGAGAGAACATATATTTATGTTACAAGAAACAGTACGATCAAATTTAGATTTAAAAAGTATAGGTAGAGCTACTATAGGTTTTTGGTGATCTTATCCAGTGCCCGTAACTCCAAGGTCTTGCTTTTTGTCTTCTTTCCCAGCACCGAACACCGGACCCCCTTTCCCTGCGGCGTCTTCCACTTTATCCTGAAGTTTATCGATCTGAATCATTCCCGCGTCCTCCCGGGAACGGATATCGGTTCTCGTGCGGTTCTCTCCACCGGACACCGACTCGTAAGTGGTGGCCGTGAACGATTCCTTCGGCTGGGCGCCCTGAGCTCCTGACATTATTATTACTATTATCTTCGGATTTTGATTTCTAATACTCAGACAGAATTGAATTAAATTGATGGAAAACGAAATTGGGTATTATAATATATATATATATATATTAGTAATAATGGGATTTTATTGAAGATTATGAGTGAGTCATTTCGTGGCGGACATGCGAAAGGAGAGAGTCAAATTTGTATCGTGGCGGGGCCATGGATGAAACTCCAAATTCTGCTTTCTTTCACCTGCCACCTGCCACCTCTTTCTTCTGATCTTCACTTTTAAAATCCATTTCTGGCCACGTTTATCCAATAATGTCTATTTCATTTTTTTTCTTATTTTACTGACATGTGGAATGATCAGTTCATTAAATACTTTACTGATTAGATGGTTAAAAATGGTTACAAATTTAGAAGTTCGAACAAAGTTAACAATTAGTTAAGTTGAGGCGTGAATTTTATGATGTTTGTTGTATCTTTATATCAACCATCGATGCCACATATAAGATAAGAAAGAAATATATAATTTTTTTTAGTTGTATGTCGATCGAAGTTGTGTGTTTTGGGAGCAATGTGATGAGACCTATTTATTGTAAAATTACACTTCTAAAATTTAATATATAATAAATAAAAACTTGTTTCCATTCAAACAAATGAGCATTTTCCTTTTTTCTTTTTTTTTTTTCCTTTTCAAGAATTAAAACTCCTTCATTATTTCCTTAAAATGAAACCTCAATTTAGAGAAAAAAAAAAAAGAACAACTTATCAAATATTAGAAAATTAGGCTTTGTGTCTAATTTGGAGAAGAGTATGGTTGAGGTAAGATTTTGATCACCAGGAAACTATTGTAGTTGAATTCTTGGGTTAAGAATGAGACGAACTAGTGCTTGAAAAAATGAGACTATCCATTGGTGTGGTGTGAGTTGAAGATTTAACACAATCTTTACTTGTGGGTTAGTCTTTTATCTTGGTTATGACAATTGATTTAGATATATTAATTTCAATCATAACATGTTATGTTCTATAAACTTCTAGTTTATGTATCTAATAAAATGTCCAAATAAGTTTTAAAATCTTTTTAAAAGAAGTTTTATTTTAGCTACCCGTATTAATTTATTTTTTTAAAAATGTCATGAACTCTATTATTAATTACTTGATTCTAAGAACCTATTAGAAATCAAATTGGAATCCAGAAAACTTATTCATTATTTGAATGCTCAAGACTTACTTAAGAAAATTGCATCGATTTAGAAAATAAATGAAATGTACAGCATAAGAAAACAATATTTGACAGGTCAGATGTTAAAATTTTTAAAATTTTCAATTTTGCCTTCGACTGCCCTTCCTTTTCTTCTCCATCTGTAAGTTCTTTCTTTCTTCTTTTTCCTTCAATTCTTTCTTCTCCTTCCTTAACATCCCTCGACTGTCCTTCCATTTTTGTCCCTTTTATCTCTTTTTTCCCTTTTCATTTCTCCCTTTGTTGCGATCATCTTCCAGGTTAGTTATCAATTTTCTTTCTTCTTTATCTTCTTATACCTTTAGTTATGTTATAATACTTTTTTATCTATATAAGAAAAGAAATCACAACTTTTACCTCTTTGCCTACAACATGCATACATTCCAAACTTGCGTCTAAAAGTTCCAAAGTAGATGATGGAGCCTTCTTATTTTCAAGTGATTCTTGAGACTGTATCCTTCTTCTTTTGGAGAAGTCTATCGTGGATAGCTTCTTTCATGTAGCCCATTATGTCAAGAATCTCTTTATGATTTTCATTAATGTGCTTCTTGATGTCTTTTTGTCCTTATTTCAAAATTTCAATACCTTCTTCTAATGAAGCCATTTTTCTTCCCATTGATTTTCTTCGCCTAGCTTCTCCTTCCTTTTCCATCTCTATCTCTCCTTCATTGATTGCTCCACAAAATGGTATAGCAGTTTGATCCTAATTATTGAAGACCGATTCAAATTACGTGATTATTTAAATTAATGTTTTTTAATTTATTTTCTGTTAATCGGTTAAGTTTGTGGGTAAGTGAAGTAAGAACGTGTTTTTTATTTTTAGTAAGTGTCAGTTTTTTTAAAAGCCTTTAATAAGGTATTTTAATTGATTATTCATATATGAAAAAAGAAAATAGTTTTTCTGGCCTGTTGAATTTTTGCTTATGTATCCATAAGGTGTCTAAAATTTCTCCAACGATTTTGGTATCAGAGTTAATTCGAGAGAAACACAGTGAGAAAAGATGGGCAGCAATGGCAATGCTATGCCTACAACACAACCACTCATTCCAATCTTCAAAGGAGAAGGCTACGAGTTTTGGAGTATTCATATGAAGACTCTTCTCAGATCTCAAGACTTATGGGACTTAGTAGAACAAGGTTATGCGGATCCTGACGACGAAGGCACGTTGCGGGAGAACAGGAACAAAGACTCGAAGACGTTGGTGATTATTCAACAATGATAGTGTTTTTTTGCGGATTGCTGCAGCACAACGTCAAACACAAGCGTGGCTGATTTTGCAAAAGGCATTTCAAGGAGATTCAAGAGTACTTGCGGTTAAATTGCAATCACTTAGACGAGACTTTGAGACATTGATGATGAAAAAATGGAGAATCAATTGCTGATTTTTTTGTTACGGACAACGACAATTATTAATTAGATGCGAACATACGGCGACACGGTTACAGATCAGATAGTGGAGAAAGTATTGAGAAGTTTGACTCCAAAGTTTGATCATATTGTGACTGCAATAGAAGAATCAAATGATCTTTCCATATTTACTGAATTAATGGAATCTCTTCAAGCACATGAGTCGAGGATCAATAGATCGATGGAAAGAAACGAAGAAAAAGTGTTTCAGGTAAAGATGTAGTTCCAAAGTATAATGACAGTGATCGTGTGATGACTTGAGGCCGAGGAAGAGGAGGATATTGTGGTCGAGGTCGTGGTACCGGAAAAGGATGTAACTAAAATGAAGAACAAATGTAGTTCAGAGTGCAATCAACCAACAAAGCTAATATTCAATGCTACCATTGCAAGAAGTTTGGTCATGTAAAGGCAGACCGTTGCTACAAAAATCAGAGAGCCAATTTCGCAGCACAAAATGAAGCATCCGATAATAATGGAAAGGGTGAAAATAAGCTTTTTATGATAAACATAACCAGTGATCAAAAGACAGCGGAGGTGTGGTTCATTGATAGTGGTTGTTCGAATAACATGACAGGTTTGAAGCCTGTATTCAAGGAACTTAATGAACGAGAAAAGTTGAAGGTGGAGCTCGGAAACGACAAAGAGCTACAAGTAGAAGGCAAAGGAACGATGGGAATTGAAACTCACCATGAAAATAGAATTCTCACAAATGTTCAGTATGTGCCGATATTGGATATAACTTGTCGAGTGTTGGACAACTAATGGAGAGTGGGCATTCTATCTTGTTTGACGATGGTGCGTGCTTGATAAAAAATAAGCAAACACGACGAGTTTTGGCAAAAGTAAAGATGAGCCAAAGCAAAATATTTCAGCTGGAAGTTTCAAATGTGGAAAACTTTGCTCTTACTAAGTTATGGCATTTAAGGTATGGACATCTTAATATTAAAGGGCTTTCTTTGCTAAATTAAAGAGATATGGTTATTGGGTTACCGAAAATCAGTGCTATTAATATCTTTGAAGGATGTGTTTAGGGAAAACAAACTCGAAAATCTTTTCCTATTGGGAAAGCTTGGAGAGCCTCGAAGTGTCTCAAGCTAATTCATGATCTGTGGGGTCCAATGCAAACAAAGTCTCTTGGTGGGAGCTTTTATTTCTTGATTTTTATAGATGATTATAGCCGTTGGAATATTTTATAGAAAGCAAATCAGAAACATTTGAGAAGTTCAAGCATTTCAAGGCAAAGGTAGAAAAGCAGAGTGGCATGTTCATCAAATCTCTTCTTCTCAAGTGATAGAGGTGGAGAATTTTTGTCCAACAACTTCAACCATTTTTGCGAGGAACATGGCATCCATAGGGAGTTGACAACACCTTATACTTAAGAGCAAAATGGGGTAGCCGAGAGGAAGAATCGAACTATGGTGGAGATGGCAAGAAGCATGTTGCAAATGAAAGGCCTATTGATTTTTGGGCTGAAGCAGTCTCGACTTCCATCTAGCTACTGAACATCTCACCAACAAAAGTTGTCATGAATAAAACTCCATTTGAACCTTGGTATGACAAAAAACCCAAGTCATTTAAGAGTTTTTGGTTGTATTTCTTATGCTTTAGTATCCTCTTAAGTTCGTCAAAAACTTGATAAAAAAAAAAATCTGAAAAATGCATTTTTGTTGGTTATCGTACTCAATCCAAAGCATATAGATTGTATAACCCTTTTAATGGCAAAATTCTCACAAGAAGAGATGTGTTTGATGATGCTAGTTAGGATTGGCAAAATAATGAAGAATATGTTTCTCTGCTGGATGGTGAATTTACAAATGATGGAGAACGAACTGTGTGGTTGAATCCTTAATGGAAACACCTACCTCAACACCTCCGTCGAGTGCTCCATCAACACCACAAAGTTACCATGCTCCATCAAGTAATGATGAAACATCGGATGAACTGCCATCTCAGAGGTTTTGGTCCATGGAAGATATCTATAATTCTTCTCAATTTGCTCTTATGGTTTCTCACCCAATGTGTTATGATGAAGCAGCAAGTAAAGAAGAAAGCAATGAAGGAAGAAATGATAGCTATTGAGAAGAATGGAACATGAAAAATGGTAGACTTACCGGAAGAAAAAAATGCAATTGGCTTGAAGTGGGTGTATAAGACGAAATTTGCTGCAGATGAGAGTTTAGAGAAGCACAAAGCTCGTCTTGTGGCAAAAGGATATGCACAACAACATGGTATTGATTTTGAGGAAACTTTCTCTCATGTAGCTCGTTTCGAAACTGTGAGGATTGTTCTAGCATTGACAGCATAACAACAATGGCTGGTCTATCAATTTGAAGTCAAGTCAGCCTTTCTTAATGGAGAACTGCAAGAAGAAGTCTATGTTGAACAACCGTAAGGTTTTGTTAAAAAGGACAGCGAAGAAAAGGTGTATAAGTTAACAAAGGCGTTGTATGGGTTGAAACAAGCTCATCGAGCGTGGTATAGCAAAATCGACAGATATTTTCAGCAAAATGGATTCAAAAGGAGTGCAAATGAGCCTACCTTGTATGTGAAAAAGGAAGGTAAAAATGATTTCATCATTGTTTGTCTTTATATTGATGATATTATTTATAGTAGTTCATTTAAATCTCTTGTTGCTAACTTCAAATCACATATGAAGAATAAATTTGAGATGACAGATTTAGGTTTGTTGCATTTCTTTCTTGGTTTAGAAGTTTGTCAAACTGATGGTGGGATATTTATCTCACAATAGAAGTATGTCAAGGATCTTCTCATAAAATATGGTATGATCAATTGCAAGCCAGCAACTAAACCAATGAACGTGAATGAGAAGCTGCAACAAAATGATGATGCAAAGATGACCGATGCGCAGAGATTTAGAAGCCTTGTTGGAGGCTTGATTTATCTAACTCATACCTGTCCTGATATTTCGTATTCTATTGGTGTGATTTCTAGGTTTATGCAATGTCCTTCAAGGGATCATTTCGGAGCAGCAAAGCGGGTTATGCGATACATTGCTGGAACTATAGAATATGACATTTGGTACTCTAAAGTTTCTGATTTCAAATTATGTGCATTCACAGTGATTGGGTGAGCTCCTTGGATGATAAGCGAAGTGGGCGAGCTCCTTGGATGATAAGCGAAGTGTTTTAGATAATGTTTTCACTTTAGGGTTGGGAGTTATTACTTGGAGCTCGAAGAAACAAGCAATTGTTGCTTTATCATCTTTGGAAGCAGAATATGTTGCATCAACTTCAGCAGCATGTCAGGAAATTTGGTTGCGAAGAATGCTAACAGAACTCCAACATGAGCAAGAGGGAGCAACTGTGATATTCTGCAACAACAAAGCAACGATCTCAATGACGAAAAATCCGACATTTCATAGCCGGACAAAGCACATTGATATTCACTTTCATTTTATTCATGATTTGGTTGCAAAGGAAGAAGTTTCTCTGTCATATTGCAGCACAAAAGCTTTGTTAGAGGTGAAGTTCTGTTACTTTAAAGCTATGATGGGTATTAGCAAATTTGAATCAAGAGGGAGTATCGAAGACTGATTCAAATTGCGTGATTATTTAAATTAATGTTTTTTAATTTATTTTCTGTTAACCAGTTAAGTTTGTGGGTAAGTGGTGTAAAAACCTGTTTTTTTATTTTTAGCAAGTGTTAGTTTTTTTTGTAAGCCTAAAGAAAGTAGTTTTTCTAGCTTGGCCTACTGAATTTTTGCTTCTGTATCATAAGATGTCTAAAATTTCTCCAACATTTTTCAGATGAAATCAATGAAACAATGCAAAAATCTAAAAGCCAAACAAATTAGATGTGTGTGAGTATGTTTAATTATAGAAACTATCACTTAATTTCAAGCTATCGTTGATTTACTTTTATCACTGATAACATGTTATTAATGATAGAAGTTATACTGATAATTTGAAATTTAAAATTAGTCACAGATTCTATCATCGATAGTATTAGGTAGAACATGTGATGACATAAAATTCGTGACAAATCCTATCGGTGGTAACATATTGATAATAAGATAAATAAGGGACAGTAATAAAAATGACCGATGGTTAATATTATTGATGTGTTGCCTATTGTCGGGTTCCTGTGACTCATATTGAACAATATTCTTGGCCCATCATTTCTACAAAAGATACCTGAATGGATAAGATATAAAATTTCTTTTTATCGTCAAGCATTTTTAGGTGCTTCCAACTTACTTTATTGTATCCTTGTGTAGGAATTAGGAAGGTCTTCAAAAAGTACAAGTTTGCAAGTTTGACTTTTAGATGAGTGGGTACAATGAGATTACAAGCTAAGCAATTAATTTAAAGGTAGGTTGAAGCTTGTTCCTTACAATTTTCTTATTGGTCCCTAATCGTGCTTTCCATTGTTTCCTTTTCACTAAAACAAACAATCTATATGCCACTCATCAATTCAAACCCCATTATTAAACAAAAATCTTTGTGGGAAAAATTCTAAAATGTGACCTATATTAAAGGCCAAGATGTTTTGTTTTTTTGGTTGTGCGCTGCCTTTTAATAAGGTGCAAAATATGAGTTGGATAGGCACCCTTTTCATTTTTATTTCTAAAAGTTGTCCATATGATAGATCATTTAAAGTCTGTATATTGGCTAAGACTTCTAATGTTAGATAGAAGCTCACTTTAAACAAGTTTATCTGTTCATATTCAGGAAAAATTAAAACATTTTCATGTTTATACAAAAACTATATTGTCTTGATATCATTGAGAGTGTTATCAGTGATATCCTTTTAATGATTTCACTTATAGATGCTATTAATGATTTCTTAATCAAGTATCTTTATAAAGATATCACTTATAGATGCTATCAGTGATATCCTTTTAAGTATTTCACTAATAGATGCTATCAATGATATCATTAGAAGGATTCCATTGATAGATGATATTCAAATATTCAAGGGATTTTCTTTTTGCCGACTATCTTCTTCATCAAAACGATTCCAAATTCAGGTGAGCTTCTTCATCGATGTAAAGGTTTGTTTTTGCTTGTTCATTTGAACTCTGATTCTTAGGAAAATTTATTCTCAACACCATTATACATCTCAATTGTGGCATGCACAATAATATTAACTGAAAATTTTTCACTGTTATCAAAAGCACATTCAAGCGATCCTTGAAATTTTGCCAAGGTCAGAAAGAAACATGTAAAATGTATATTATTATTGTTTTTAACTATAGTTTATACTTCGTAGAAAATTAAGAATGAAAAAGAGTAGGAGGAAGGAAGAACAAGAACCAGTGATAGATTACGAGTTGCTGGGAATCACTCATTCCAAAAAACCATTAACAAAGGAGGTTGAATATCTTTCGAGTTCTTCCGAGGAGGTATTAATGAAATTTTTTTTTCAATTACACAAAAGTTGTTAATGTGCTGATAACTTGATCTTGTCTAAATACTTACAATAGAAACCACAAGACTCAATAGTTGAGGGGTCGGGAAGCAAGCATGGAAGTCCAAACACTTCAAAAAAGAGGGAAGGAATAATGAACCTCCAAAGGAAGCTACTAACTGCCAACCAGAAAAGTCCATCTTCGTATCAAAGGAATGCAAAACTACCAGTTAATGGAATCTATAAGTTAATTACACTTCAAAGTATCCTACTCCACAACGTATAACACCCCAAACAGAATACACAAATACATTGTAATTTACCACAATCGGATTCAACATATTTCAAAATACATGGGTCATAGACAAAAGATATTCACAAATAGTATGAAGTGCAAAGCAATGCCAAACTATCCGTCAGTGAGTAAAAACAATGGAACAAAATCTACAAGTTAACTACACTTCAAAGTATCTCACTCCATAAAGCATAACCCTCCAAACATAATACACAAATACACTATAATTCACATTGACGAAAACTGCTAAACAAAAAATAGAACGTTTAATGTAAAAAATGCAAATAACATGAATATTGGTATTTCAAATATTTTTTTTAAATGCACATCTTTGCATTTTCTAGAACATTTCAAAATAATAAACGTAATTTGTATATAGATTTAAATATATTTTCTATTTATTTTTTTAAATCTATATAACTGTCGGAAGAATATAATTTTTTAAAAATAAAAATCAACGATAAATAAATAAATAAATAAACGTAATTTGCATTATTTTAGAGGAGGGTCTAAAATTTAAATTTAAATTATTATTATTAAAAATATATATTATGTATGATTTAATAAATTGTTTAAAATGTAACAAAAGCAAAAATCTTGTATATATATTTGATATTATTTTAGGGGATGTTAAATATATATGTTATGTATTATTTAATAAATTGTTTAAAATATAACAAAGAGAAAATCTTGTATATATATTTGACATTATTTAGGGGACAGTTTGTATATATATCTGGCAAATTTGAACGTTGTTTGTAAAATATACTGTATTCGTGAAATCTGCAATATCTTACCTCATTTTTTAAGCTATTCAAAGAATATGTGGATTATCCTATGCCGATGGTATATTCAAGTTTAATATAATTAAAAATAAAAATAAAAAAGGCATGCGACGTTTTCGTCATTCCGTTTAGGGTAATTATAATAGGTAGCAATTTTTAGAATAATTATTAAGTATGTAGCAATATTTTTAAAAAATTACAAATATAGCAAATTCTATCAGTGATAGAGTCTATCGTTGATAGACTTTTATGGTTTATCAGTGATAGACCAACATTTATTATATGGTCTATCAATGATAGACTCCTATGATTGATAGATTTTGACAGATTTTGCTATATTTGAATTTTTTTTAAAATGTTGCTATATACTTAATTATTTTGAATATAATTGCTACATTTGCAACTATCCGTTTTGTTTAAATATTTTCTGTTTTTTTTTTTTTTTTTTTTTTTGTTCATTTTTCAATTTGTGGTATTTGGACGTTTTTCAAAATTGGAGTCATCGTAATTGTAAATGAATGATATGGGCTGGGCCCGTTCCAGCTAGACAAACCGTCCGGCCCAATACATTGCTTTGGTCGATGCAAATGGTTTGAAGGCGACGTGTCCAGTTGACTAAATAGATGAGCTGTCAACAACGATTGCTGTTATGGACGTGGAGTCTTGAGTTGACTTTAATGTTCCAGGTTGTCTTTTATATCTCTGTATTTACATTTGTACGACGAAAACATCCAAGTTGTCCTTCCCATTCACTACCTTATATACGTTGTAAACCTCTAAACCTAGTACTCATATCATATCATTATTGTGTCTTCCCATTTGAGTTGTAATTGAACATGTCAAATGATGTCCCAGCTGAATCAACCACATCGGTTCCTTCTACTCCCAATGTCGAAACACCCCCTATCCAAATTGAATCTACCACTGCAACAGTAAAGAAAATGAAGAGAGAAAACATGTTGAAGATATTGTCTCTAAGTTTGAGATGGTTGAGTTTTGTATTCTCGTTTGTCGCTTTTGTTGTCATGGCCTCCAATCGACATGGAGAGAGGTTTAATTTTGAAGATTTTGAAGAATACAGGTACTCTATGAATACACCTCATTTTATTTCCATTATGTGTAAGTATTTGTCGACCTAATAAATGAAATAAAGGATATAAAAAATGAGCTAAATTTTTTTCTTTTAATTCAATAGTAATTAATATACTTTTAGTACAACAAGATTTGTAAACACATCTAACTTTTACTAAAAATATATAATATCTTTTTTAGTTAACTTATTACTTCACTAATGATAAAAATGTTTGAAATGAACAGTTACTTGTTGGCAATTGCAATTATCTCCGTTGTATACACAGCCTACCAAGGAATTCGAGAAGTCATTCAATTTGTTACTAAAAAAGATACGTTCCCTCAACCAGCTTTTGTCATCATTGACTTTGTTGCAGATCAGGTGCAACTTACACTTTTTTTTTTCTTTTTTTTCTTTTTTAATGGATGTAAGGATAGAAAATTGAAGCTCTAGCGAGATGGTTTGATACCAATTACTATTAAACTATATACTTAATTTTCCACATCTTTCTTTCTTTAGTTTTCTCTCACAAACTCTATAAATATTAGGTCTAATATGAACTTTGTGTATTGATAAAAACTCAAACTAATAAAACTCTAAACTTTAATAAATAAATCAACTCTTTTTTTTTTTAGTGTTTTGATAGATGATTCCATTTAAAATCTAACTCTCTATATATTTTTGACTTTTCTTTCCTAAATGTTATGTAATAATACTCTTTTAAAAAAGCTAAATATTATAAGAAATACTCTGTTCTTTTGTGTTGATTAATAAACTTTTATAAATATCACACAAAATCGACTCTTGGAACTGAGTGTAGTAATGTTTTTGTACCAAATTATTAGTTACAAGTGATCACAGACGATACTGTTTTAGGTCGTTTTAGTTTTCATGCAACATTCTAATGGATATGATCCGTTAAAATAGAGACGAATTGACCGAAGTTATTAACGAATAGAAATGGTGAAATGACAGGTTTTGGCATATTTATTGATATCTGCAGCATCAGCAGCAGTTCCATCGACAAATAGAGGAAGAAAAACAGATGATTTGGTGTTCACAATTATAAAGAAGTTTTTTGATATGGCAGCTGCTTCCATTAGCATGGCTTTCTTGGCCTTCTTTACCTCTGCACTTTCTCTCCTCATTTCTGGATACAAACTTTCTGCTCACTTTTTTCGCTAAATTGTGTATCAAATAATATCCTCAAACCTTTACCGTTAATTTCTTTTTAAAATGTCCTAATCATACTTTTCAAAGTTGCAATATTATAACCCTTCAACTTTTATAAATATTTCAATTCAAACATAAAATAAAATTTACTTGAAAACTATTTGATCATTATCTAAAATGATGTGATCATCTAAATTTTCAATCAAAAAGGTTACTATCACACAATTTCATTTCTCAATTTCCTTCAACTCCAACGTATTTTTAAACTGGCAATATTGTAATTTTTTAAAGTAAAGAGGTGGGTGTTTTTTATTTTTTTTTTAATTTTAAATTTTATGATTGTAACAGTTTTTTTCATATAATTTGGTCAGTAATGTCTTGATTGGATTGTTCTTATGTTTAAATATCTCTTATTCTGATTGGATTGTTAATAAGGATTATTTTCTTTTTCTTTTTTTGTTAATTAGAACTTCATTCTGTTTGTAATTATTCAGACTAGTTTTTGGTAATAATGATTTTGTTTTTTGTTTTTTTATTTTGAATTTTGGTTGCGTTTATTATAATTTAATTTAGTATATTTTTAGAATTAGCTTTTGATAAGTCTTCTTTTAAGTTGATAGAACCATATATTTTATAGGTTTTTTATATTCAATGGGGATTTCAAACATTTTTCTTTTTATTACAACTTCGTAGTGGCTATTTATAATTAAAAAAAAAAGTAGGCAAATAACTAATTAATCACCAATTATAATAACTTATGTTTCTAAACAATATATTTATTCTAAATTAACAACTAAACAACTATTACTAAAGTATACTAATTAAATTGGTGTCTTTCCATACCAAAATAGCCAACTCATTACAAATAAATAGTAAGATGGAAAAAAAAAACATCTTGTTATTTTGTCATTTCACTATATTTAAAAGTATTTTTAAGGTTATGTTATTTAAAATAATTTTTTTTAATTTTAATTTATATGACTTTTCTTCCCATCGTAACCATCGTCAAATAACAAATGAAGTCATGCTAATAACCATTAAGAAATATTTGAAATAATGAGTGAGTTATTATAATTTGTGTTTGTGACATAGATTATTTGAATTTGAATTATAATAATATGTGTGTTTGTAGTGTAAATTATTTTAGTTTGAGAGAAAAATAGTTGTAGTCAAGAATAAAAAGTTATGAATATTAAATAGTAAAAGTTGTAGCAAATAATAAATACTATAGCAACCGAGGGATTTTGAAATAGTGTATATTTATTGAGAATTTTTAAATAATTACAGTCTTCCATAATTCAAATGCATTCTTACATTTTAACCGGCAGAGGTTAAATTTTGTTAACTAACTTTTTACTCATATTTGAAAATTTCAATTTGTTAATAAGATTACGAAGATTTCACTAACTTACTACTTGCGGTTTAAATAAGGATTGTGAATAGGCCATTCTAAACAAAAAAGTGGTTCTATGGTGTAGTGGTTAGCACTCTGGACTTTGAATCCAGCGACCTGGGTTCGACTCCCGGTAGGACCTCTTTTTTTTCCCTTATTTTTTAAACACTCTCAAAATGTTTGATTTAATCTTTTTAACATTTTGGTATTCTATTTTAACACAAATATATAAGTCATACTTTAAGCGACACTATTATTCTTGTTTAGACAATTTTAATATAAAGTTGTCCATTTATGCACAACCAAGTCTATTAACTTATAACTTTATTTCATTTAATTTTGGTGAATAAAGCATTATATTTGATGGAATATGGTACATGCACATCGAAATAAACTAAACATTTTAGAGATTAATCATGCTTAAAGAACCCTAATTAAATGAAATTAGAAATAAAGTGAGAAACATACATTCAAAGTCTCTCGATGTTCACAATCTCCTCCCAACATGAAATCGGGACCACCACTAGTGTTGATCACCTGCTATTTTTCGGACTTAGAACTGGGTTATGAGACTCATAATTTGGAGGAATTAAAGATAGATATGAAAATTTGGAGAGAATTTAGGATTGAGAATTGAGAGAAAAAATTGGTAAAATTTTGCGAAAACCAAAACAATCAATTTTGCCAAAAGTCCTCGTAAATTTGAAAATTTCCCTTTAAAAATACTAATTACATGCAAAATTGTATGTGATTAGTTTATTAATCTCAACGCTTAATAATCCACTAACACTTAGTGCAACTTAGTGGGCGGTGTCTACACCTCATGCACTCACTTATCCCATTAAGTGTCAGTGAGATTATCCAACAAAATATTGTATTTTTCCACTTAGTCCAAGGGCATTTTGGTCATTTGATCGTTAAAGTCAAATTCAAAAGTCAACATTTTGACTTTTTATCATTTTGTTTATCTTGACCAACTTTGACCTCCCGAGCATGAATCTATATTCCTTTTTCTAAAATTTAAATCAAATTTGAATATAAAATCGGTCAAACTGTGACTTTTCAAAGTCAAAAAGTCAACATTTTAACTTTTTATAACTTTGACCATTTCCATCAATTTTGAGCTTTTGAATACGAATCTGTATTCATATTTTTAATATTTAAATCATATTTAAACATAAAACTCTTTCTCAAAGTTATAACCGACGACTATATCACATATACTTATCGATTTCTCTCTTTACTTAATTCGAACAATTCGAATTATTCTAACATGTTGTTCTAAGTCAATTTTGTATGAGCTAGTAAGGGAACCTAATGGACCTATAGATCATGGACTCCAACGATCCGAAATTAACTGGTTAAACACTTTTAGACCAAGCTAATCAACATTCATTAACTAACAAGTCATTCCACTAAAGTCCCATAGTTGCACTCCCCTCGCTATAGATATATTTATGTTCATCTAATATAACCATGATCAGTAAGTTAATCCTTCACAAGTTGTTCATAATCTCAATTGGGTAAAAATATCATTTTACCCCCGAGATTACATCTTGTTCCTTAAGTCCCACTGATCCACTATTGGACAATTGGTTTAAGGTCCAACCTATAAATCGAATCCCTCTTAGGTCAATGAGAGGGTGGGGCCCCTTTGTTCAAGACTTGGATTCAGTCATCGACGGAATAACTTATCTACTAATCCTAAAGTGGCTTAGAGTGAATTCCGTCTTGCACCTTATGTCTCTAGCTATCCACTCGGTCTTACCCCTGAAATGAGAGGCTTTGCTGGGCCAACGTCGTTGAACTGCCCTCACCCGTTGTTTGAACAGAAGTCCATAGTTAGCTCAGGATTAAAATTAAGTTACCTAGGCCATCAAAAATGAAATAGTCAGTTTTATATAGTCAACGGTGTTATAACTTAAAAGTGGCTATTTCATGGTTCAGTCTTATGTAAATTTTTTACATAAGATGCCCTTACTCCTATGTCTTTACATGAACGACTCAGGATCACTTCGTTTGTACTAACTACAAAGCGGATCGCATCCATAGTGATTTCAGAATAAGTGTCCAACCTTATTTATACACTATAGATCGTTTGGGATGTATACTTGAACTTAATCCACATTTATGTTTCTACGTAGTCTATATTAGATAGCCTCGTGATCTAAGTTTATTGGATTCAAAATTGTAGTATTCTATTTCGCTCATAAGTCCTCAATAACCATTTTGTTGAATAGAATATTATTTAAACTACAAAAAACGATTTATGAGATAAATTCCAACAATATTTTTTTTTGTCACCTTTGAAAAATATAAGAAATAAGTTGAAGTTGGATAGATCAAATTTTTATACCAAATTAGTATTTATTCTTATCTTTTAACATCAGAAGTGATAATTAATTAAGATTCGACTTTCGAGAGAAGATGTATGATTGGAACCTTTTAATCTAAAAATTATGACTTGTTCTGGTGACGAGAGTTGATGTAGATAGACAAAGTTTAATGGCATTGGATGGATGCCACAAAATATATTTAAAATAATAACAAAATTACTTGAAATAGGTATATCAAAAAACAACACATTTCAAAACAAAATCTATACATTATATGACAAACGTAAGAGAAAAATAGAAAGAACTCAAAATAAAATACTTTATCATTATCGTAACTATCATTTATGTCATGGCTGATGTTATTTTGTATTGAAACAAGAGAACAAATTCTAAAAAATTCTTTAAAATGTTCCCACAAAGACTATTGGACCCCCATAATCAAATTGAGCACATACACATTCACAATCCCACTACAAATTTCATTGGAGATTCCATAGTTCATTACAATTACAAAATATAAACCCCACATTCCGTATTATGATCGATCGATTACATTTACAAGGCATAGTTAATTAAGTTACTAAATTTGATTGTTTTTCTTTTTAACCAAAAATTATGTGCCTAGTGGTCTATGTATTTTCAGAGTTGGCTTTAGGTGATTTTAAGCCTTAACTTGAATTTTTTATTAATCTAGTTTCCTTCCTCGCCATTAACTAATACCAAACAATTTGGGAAGCAAAGGGAAGAAACTATATTCTTCACTTTCAGTAGAGAGAAGAATGTACAGTAAAACTTAACGGCCATCTTGAGCAGCAAGAAGCCAACTTCTCCATGTGAAACAGATGCTTTCGGATGCGGTAGAGGTGGACGGTGTAGAGCAACGCCGCCAAAGTCACTGCTGTGAACGATATCAGAACCAACTTCCAAAAGTCCTGCAAAAGTGGCCACCATAACATACAGTCATGCACACATAATACATCATAGACTGTTCTTCAATAATGATAAGGATGGCTTCACCTGGGGGTTCGAGATGACGACTCCCATAACGTATCCCATCAAGTCCATGGTTGATTGGAGAGCATTTTGTGCACCTCCAACAACACATCGATCAGATTCTGGTACTTGATCCTAATGATATGGGCAGCAAGAAAGCCAAAGAAGAGCATCAGTCATAGTAGATTCATTCAATAAGGGAAACTTCCCCATTGCATTACATCTAACTACATTACTGATATTATGAAGCAAATTTTATGCTGTGATTTGGATGTTGTGTTTCGTACCTGCATTTGTTGGATTACAGCCAAATCGAACATCCAAAGTCCGAGCCGAGACACTGCCACTCCCATCATCAGCATGTATGCTGACAAGAGGCTGTTTTGTATCCATATTGAAACAACACACACTAGTAAGCAGGTCCACTGTATATCATTGACAACAAATATTAATGACTTTTTGGTTGGTCTATTCGAGAGATTTTCAATTCAATGTTTGTTAGCAAAAAGCCACTACGATGCTCGAGCGTACCTGAGACCAAATAGACCAGAGTCCTGTTCGAAGCGTCAAGATTCGAGACTGTACAATAGGATAAACAAGTGTTGCAGCAATGCCGATTGTAGCGCTTACTCCACGTGCAATTCCAATGATATAGGCAGGTATACCTTCCCATTCTAAGGTTGCAGTCATTAAAGTTCCGAAGCTGGAAGAACAAAATTAAACCAGACATTTTATGCATAAACATCGGGAGTGTTTATAACAAACTTTGAAGTATAATATCTCAGAGAAAGCTTTAGGCATTAACATCGATTTTCTTTCTGACACAAAAGTGAATTTAAATGTTTCTAAAGACAACTTGACTTTTAAAAGTGGATATACATACATAGCAATCTCTAATGAGTACAAGTCTAATGATTACCTAAGGACTGTGAAGAATAACAGAGCGAGAGCGACCCCCGGGAGTACGGTGTCTTGCTCCAAATACACCTTCCATGCACTAACAAAAGGGACCTTTGAGAACCAGTTAAACACTTTCACTTTCCAGCTCCTTTCAGCCGATCGTGCATCAACATCGTTTGGAAGTAACCTCTCTATTTGCTGAGATACAGAACTACTCTCTCCCATATCCCTTAAAGCAAGTCTTGAGACCCTTCTTTGGCTGCTTTCTTCCAAAGCGGGAATCCCATCATATACAGAAGTGAATAGCCAATACTCTAACCAAACTGATATGATATTCCAAACCGCCAACGTCATAGCAGATGCTTTCAAAGAAATGAAACTAATGATGAAACCAGATATTACAGGACTAAGCAGCTTGCAGACTAGATCGATACGTCTCATCATAGAGTTTATATTTGTCAGTACTTCTGGAGGACGGCGTTCTGATATCACCACCACCCTGAGTAAAAACCAAAGTTACAATTTGAAGATCACTTGGTTGGAACTTTCTTGTTGTGATCTCTTTAAAACAACAATCAATTACCATTCTCTTTCAATTAAGATGGTACCCGCAAGAGACGAAAGAGCGCCAACAGCTCCAGTGATATTTGTCAATATCACAAGCAAAATGAATCCTGTGAAATAGGTGGATTTCAAATCTGAGTAGAACAGTAATGCCACCACGGTCACTCCAGCAATAATGTATGAAATATTTTGTGTCGCGAGCCAAATTTTCAGAACCTAATAACATATTACTGAAATTATAAGACTACTTACACTTGCAACAATTTAAATGAAGCAATCAACAACTGCTTCAACAAGAGGATGTTTGAAGAGACTAATTTGATAATTTCATTGATCCACATTCACTGTTGTTTCATTTCATTCATGTAGATGATTATAATGAATCCATATACTCATAACAGCAACTATGCTCATTAAATCTTATCAGCCTGCTTTCTAATCATTGATTATAATGAAAAAGAGTTAAACAGGAGGAAAATATTATCAGCCTTCTCATAACAGCAACTATATTCATTAAATTCACCTTCAAGTCTTCAACTGACTGTAGGAAGCAGAGCAAAGTGATACATACCGCATATATATTAAAATCTCAAACATAATAAATATATTTTTTTATCATTCTTTCTTAAAATCATGTAAAGTAAGTGTTAGAATGCTTTGAATCCGCTATCTGCCGCTCTGAAAGACCAAGCACAGGTGGTCTCCCTGAGTTGTATTCATATTTATGTAATTTACATTGTTTATGATTTTGGCCATATAATTAGAGTAGTGCACCATGTAAACTATCCAACTCTACTAGTGTGGCGCTCTCCGTATTTGTAATATGATAAATTCTTTCCAATAATAAACTTTTTCTCTATCCATGGATATAGCCAACACACTGTTGACCATGTATATTTCTATGTGGATTCTCTGTTTATGTTTTTTGTTTCCTTTTTTTTTTTTTTGTCGATTTCATAACAGTAAGCAAGATGGATGGAGTTTTAAAGTGACGAAAAGAGAGAAAACCTTGACGTATGCTAACTTATCAACCAAGTCTCCAACAATTGGACCAAAGAAAGCAGTGGAAGCAGATTCCACAACACCATAAATGGCCGCAAAGAGTAGAGAATTAGGCCACACACTGATCATATACAGACCAACAGAAAATTCCCACATTCTGCAATGCAACAAAATCAAACGCAATAGGAACAGATCAAAATCCAATTAAAAGAGTAAAAACATATTTTCATTATTAAAAAATATTGACAAAAAATAGCCAATAACCAAAACAGCAATCCGATCAAAGAAACAAATACAGAAATACATCATCTGCAAGTGCATATTCTACAAAGCAATCAAACAGTACAAAAACCAAACAAAAAACAGGGTTTCAAATAATTCCATTCAACAAGCAATAGGATTCATCTAAAATCACAAATGAGGAACAAATAATGAAGAAGACCTAGCACCCCATCTGGCCAGAAAATGTCCAATGTAAAGACACCGAAGAAGAGAAGAAGAAAGAGGTAGCAGTGAAGAAGGAGGAGGGGACAGAAGCGGCTCCTTCACCATTACTGTTTTCTTCAATCAATCTCAACTAAATCGTTATACCCAAGAAAAGGGTAAACAAATCCAAATCGATAGTATGTTGTTTAACTTTGAAATTAACAGAAGGGGTTGTGTTCTTTTTCTTGGTTTTGAACTTGGGGAACTGCTTACCACTGTTGGATGAATGATTAGAAAAAGGTGGGTCTCTTTATTTTTGTCTGTATTTGAAGATGGAGATTCAGAAAACAACTGATCTGAGTAATTCTTTAATGGGTTCTCTTTAAAGAAATGGATGGATGATTGGATGTTGTGATATTATATGAGCTGAAGAAAGACTTGGAGAGAACCGACAAGAAGAAGAAAGGATTATTTAGAGAAGGTTGGGTATGTTTGTACTTTGTAGTTCGACACTCCGATTCTATTTTATAATCAAAGTTCATTCATATGACTCAGTCCCATCCTCATAGCCGCAGTATCTCATCTACGTGTTTAAATTATATTTTGGTTTCTAAAATTTATATTTAGTTCTTTTTGAGTATCTAAACTTCTTTTAGTTTCTTTAACTCTAAGAAAAAAGGTTTATCTAATGAAACGATTACATAAGTTTTTAGATTTGAATGATTAGACTTTAAATTTATTCTATTAAGAAAATAAATTTATCTACGACTTAGTAAAGTTTATTTTCTAAATGGATGGTTCTTAATTTTATATTTTTAATTTTGTTTCACCTTACAATATGTTAATTCTGTTTTATTATATTTAATGTTCTTATGATTTGCTTTAAAATTTTATTTTTTCTAAAAGATATATAATATGGAGTCGAGAAGAGGAATGAAAGAGTTGGGGGCCGTTTGGGGGAAGGGTTGGGTTATGGGGGGTTAGGGTTATGATAAACCTAGTATTATGATAAACCTAGGATTATAATAAGATGTGTTTGGGGGAAGGGTTATAAGGAAGTGTTATGATAAGATGTGTTTGGGGGAAAGGTTATGAAGGAAGTGTTACGATAATGTTGTGATAAGATGTGTTTGGGAGAAGGTTATGTGGGTAGGATTAAGGAAAAGTTGAAGAGAGTTAAGGAAAAGTTGAAAAAGGGTTAAGAAGTGTTGAAGAAGGGTTAAGGAAGGGTTAAGTAGTTAAAACTAGGGTTACATAACCCTTCCCCCAAACGAGGGTTGGATTACATAACCCTAACCCCCATAATCTAACCCTTCCCCCAAATGTCCCCTTGAGTTTTAGGAGGAAAAAAGACAAAATTAATTTTATAATTTATTTAATTAAGTATTTTGATAATGTTTTTGTATTGGCATAAACATTTACAGAAAGAATTAAAAATTTATTATAAAAATAATGTTATTCTAAAACAATTTATTAAAATACTTTTTTTTAATCTCTTAAAGTAGGGCGAGTTTTCAAAAAAAATAAAAAAACACAAAACGGTGTAAGAGATGGGCGAGTTTTGAAGACTCCCCTCTTCAAAATTTTTTTTTTCTTTTCTATCATTTAAAAAATTTTATTTAAATATTTCTATTTTCTATCGTATAAAAAAACTTATTTAAATATTTTTCTTTTCTATCATTCTCTTAATTATTTGTTTTTGATAAAAATATATTTAAACAGTTCTTTTAAAAATTCAATTTTAACTATTTTAGAATCATTATTAATATTAATATAGTTGAGAGAGAAAATAAGACCACCTAAAGATAATTTCAAATTTGATCATAGCCTACTAAATATTAGGAAATTCTTTTCTTAATTGTGGTAGGATAAAAATAAATCCTACTAAAATCTCGTATAATGGTTCCATATGAGTTATCTAATAATTTCTTACTTCTTCTTTAATATTCAATTTCCTTACTAACTTAGACACTGTTAATGTAATGTGAGGGTACCAAATCAAAATGATTTTACTAAACGATCGTTGAGATTTATAGTGAAAGAATAAATTAAGAAAGACACAATACCTAACAAGGAAAAAAGAATAAGGAGATGACACGAATATGAGAAATGACGAAGAAGAAAAAAAAAATTAAGGAACGTGATATGAAGAAATTACAAGAATAAATGAGAATATGAGGAAGGAGAAGTACTAATACGATGAAGATGCACATGTATTCACCGAGAATTTCAAAACCAACAAGAAAATTAAATGACACGTTCACTTTTTATGAATTTTAAATTTGATTTTTCTTTTATTTTATATTTCAATATTTTGTAACATAAAACTTAAACCTAATTACAAATATAATAAAATTCATATAATAAATGTTGAAATGTGTATTGACTATTGAGGCCAAGACGACATTGGGGGCATGAAATTCATGATTTTAGTGATACATTTTTATCCCTCTTTAACGATAGAAGTATAAATGATATAACTACAAGTAAATGACTATTAAAGGAGTTTGCTAATATTAGATTGTAATAAAATTATATATGCAATTTGACAATAAAATGACATTAATCTATTAAGGTCCGAGTTTGATTTGTGACCCAATGATATTTGATTTCTATCGTCATATATCATGTTTGTATTTTAGTTTGATCTTGTTTTATTATCGAAGTCAAAACTTATGTGATACTTTATTTGTTTAAAATTTGTGTTTAATGACAAATAGATCGTTTGTCTTTACATACCTCGATAATTTAAAGCTAAAGAGACAACCAAAACCTACCCTACATTGGTAGGCTCTAATAAATATATAGAGAATTATTAATGATAGAATTATAAGCATATGGTTTTATTGAAGTGTGTCATAGACGAACTCCAATAAAATTAGATGTTCAATCTAATTATTATTACTCATATGGTATGATAGAAGTATACAAAGTCTCCAATATACTAGTAGATCTTGATAAAAATATATGCGAGTATCATTGATAAAATCATAATTTATAAGTATGTGACATGGTTTTTTGTTTAACATAAGTATCTCACTTATATGATAGAATTATATACAATTTGATAATTAAATTATATAAATTTATCAAATTTAAAAAGAAGAGATTTTATGAAAAGATTAAAACAAAAAAAAAAATGAAAATGGGTGTAAAATGTAGGAGAAGAAGTGAAGGAAGAGGGTCGAGATGAGCTTAGTTCACTTTTAATTGACATGTTCTTCGTCCTTTGAGGTTGAAAGTTTGATCTCTCATTGTCGACTATCGTACTAAAAAAAAGGAAGGTGAAGTAGGAAGATGAAAAAAAAGAAAATACATGAAGGATAATAAAGAGATAAGGTGTTATTATTGTCAATATAATCCAAACTTCATCTCTTGTTTAATGGAGACATAAGTTTGGTAACCAAGAGTACAATTAATTAATTAAGTAGTAATTAACAAAGAAGTAGGTACCACAAGCACTAGCTCATATGAAAACAATGTAGTGTGAAATTGTAAAAACTAATTAAATTATAGTAATTGAAGTAGGTAGCTCTAATGTCAACTAAAAAAAATGATAGACAGTGTGTTGTTAATAGAAAAAGGATTGGTTATACAAATATATTCCAACTTCCAAGCAAAGCAAAGGGTTTGATGTTGTGTGGAATGAAAAGAGATATTTGATTTAGGCAACTACACATACATGGATCGATAAAATTGTCTATCTCTCCAATTTAGGAGAGTCTCAATAAAGGATCCCTGCATTAGGTCAAGTTATCCTATCTTTTTCTCGTTTGAGAAAATTTCTAGTACTACAATAGTGTGATCCAAACTATTTTAAATTTTAGTACTATCGCAATACCTACTCTTCTCATTCTTTATTTATCACATCACTAAAAGTGGTTGTTTGCCATAAAAATAGTATTTAAAATTATGTAGGACATCTACAAGGTAAATAAATAATAATTTATTAAGTTATTTTATGACGCACTAAATAATAAACGAGAATAGTAGGTATTATAGAAATACTAGATAACTTTTTTTTCTTTTTCCTCTTAACTTTTTACCTTTATCAAAAAAAACTTTATCTCATAACATTGAATGGATTATTAAAAAACCAAACCAAGTGAAAGAAAAGGACATCATTTTCAAAGTGTATCTTAATTATCCAAATTGTTTATATGTATTATATTGGAAACCATGGGTTGACCATTTAATTAGCCGTCTAAAATTGGTTGTATATTTTGCCCCGGTTTTAAGGTGGAAGTTACCTTTAACTCCTTTCACATTTTCCCCACAATTTTGATATAAATTATTTAGGATGCGTTTGGATTGCCTATGAAAAAATTTAAAAATACATTTTTAAAAGATATTTTTTAAAAAAATATATTTAAAAAAAGTGTAAAATGAGTTTAAAATCTAAACACTTATATGTTTGGTTTGATCTCTTTATAAATGTTTATATGCAAAATTGTGTTTGGTTTGTCCTATACTAACAAAATGTTTATAGTTATGAACTAATTTCATAAAAAAATACACATATTTTGAATATTTTTTCATAAATATATTTTAAAATTAATTGTACGTTATCTCGAAATTATTAATTTTTTAGTTATTTGAAACTAAACATTAATTTCATTTTTTAAATTTTTATTTTTGAAAAATTCAATTTTAGAAGTACAAATATCAAATGTAAATACATAACCATAAAAAAAATTGATAATTTCCATCAACAAAATATAAATAAGATAAATAATTTTTTCGAAACAATATAATATCAACTAGACAAAAAGATAATAACATATAATATTAAAGCAGAAAATATGAAAGAAGTTGTAAAGATAATTAATAATGGAGAGAGAGAGAAACCCAAAACAAATCCAAATGAAGAGAGAGAAAACCCTCCCCTCCACTCAGCAGAAGAAAGAGAAAACCCTTTCCTTTCCCCAAAGATCAAGTAGTGGGCGCCGACGATCATTAATCTCACAATTAGTCTCAATCAATGCCAAATCAAAACAACAGTAAAGCCACACAACCACCAATCTCTTCTTTTTCTTTTTATATTCACCTGCTTCCCTATTTTGAGACATCTTCATCGTCAAACACTTTTCTTTATTTGAAAATTCCCTTTTCCCAACCCTACCATGTCGCTCTCACAAATCTTCCCTTGATACTACCAAATAGAAAAAAAAAAGTTTTTACTTGATCTGGACAAAAAGACAAATTAACAACATGCGCTTTGTATTAACGGATTCAACTCGAGAAAGACTTACGTAATAGTACTTACCTTAGAGGAACTGTCCTGGCTGAAAATAGTTATCTATGCTCTAATCAACACTCCAAAGAACAACAAGTTCTTTATGGAAAATCGAGGAGAAGTGCAATGTCTGTGGCTGAGTAGAACTCAAAATAAAAAGGGCCTCTTAGCTGAAATTTTTAAAGTAGACAGTAAAGAGAGAAAAGGCTGCCTTCTGGTACTTGAGAGTGTGAAGAAAACGGGGGTGGCGATTTTTTTTCAATATGCTAAACTACAAAGAAGATGCAGAAAAATACTTTTCATCCTCCTCAACAAAAACACAAGCCAACAAGGAAGATCACTCATCCTTCTCTTCGTCGGAGACAAAACTTGAAAAAAAATATTCAAGAAAAGATCCTATGCGGAAGTCCTGACCTCTTAAAGCTTCAGTGACGACTCCTCCTTTGACTCTGGAAAAACAAGATACAACCATTATGAAAAGGTTCAAATAGAGTGGGAAAAAGCGATTATCGTAACAAGAAGATACCTTCATGACGACTGGGACCGTATCTTTGATAAGCTGGCAAAACAAATAGAATCAAACTTCACCTATAAGCCTTTCCATGTGGAGAAAGTGATCATCCTGTTACAAGAAAAGGAACAGGTCAAGCTCCTCTATAGTAACAGAGAATGGACTACAATAGGAAAGTTCTATGTTAAGTTTGAAGTTTGGATGGAAGACATTCATGCTTGCCCAAAAATGGTACCAAGCTATAGAGGATGGAAAAGCTTCAGAGGACTACCCTTAATCGCTTGGAACATGAACTCCTACAGATAGATTGGAGACGCATGTGGAGGTTTAGTGGAAGTTTCAAAATCAACAATGAGGAAATCAGATCTTATTGAAGTCAGACTGAAGATCAGACACAACTACATAAGCTTCATACCAGCACAAATTAACATTATGAATAGTAAAGGTAACATTTTCACAGTCCAAACAGTTTCTTTCACTGAAGGAAGATGGTTCAAAGAAAGAAATGCAAACATACACGGATCTTTCACTAGACAAGCCGCTTTGGAATTTAATGAATTTGATTTTGAGGCTGAAAAATACTCTTTCATGGGTTTTGTTGCCACACCACCAGAGAAGAAAGATAAGAAGCCAAAGAAATCTCTCAAACACAGCCAGAACAGTAACAAACGTCCGACCATTTCAAATTCTCTAGACTCTACATCAAAGGCCATCATTATTTTTAACAACTCTGACGGAGGTAGAAGTAGTGATGGAAGACTTAAGTTTGTCATATCAGGAAGGATGGACAAAGGGAAAGGCATAATGGTATTTACAAACCAGCAAGATGAGATACAGACAGCAAATTTTCCAAAGAGAAAAGTGAGCTTTCCCTCTCCAAAAAACAAGACTTTTTTCTACAATCCTAAAATAGCCCCAGCGAAAACACTTCGTATTGAAAGCCTAATTTTCAAAGATAGCTCACCAAGCTATGACAGAACACTAAAGCCTCTAAAAATCAGCCTACCAAAATCTACCCTCCTTCAGAAGAAAAGGAAAAGTCCTCGGATGATATACAGAGTTAAAAATAACAACAACAAGGTTATTGAACTAAATGCTAAAGAATTGATAGACACAGAGAAGAAGGAGATGGCCATTAACTTGGCAGTGGATTTGGGAAACATATCACCTCTCTCAGAAGAAATGGAAGTTAAGCATGTCTCAAGCCCGAACTCTCCAATTATGACTCCAATTCAAATTTCCCCTTCACAATCAAAGATCATAAAAAATAGCATGGTTACGTTAGTGGAGTGAAGAAGAAGAAGAAGAACAGAACGAAGGATGAAGGGGCAAGAATGAGATTAGTGAAGACCTCTTCAAGAAGCAACTCATCAACTGGCTTAAGGACAACAATCTCAAACTTGCACCAGCTTTTGAAAACAACGCCAACAGCTCTAAAATCAATATGGATAATGAAAACAATGTTGAAATAGGCTATAAGCTTTCAGGATCAAATAACTCTCCATGAAATGCTGAACTTGGAATGTAAGAGGGATTAGCTCTTCCCAAAAAAGAGCCTAAATAAATAAAAAAAAAAATCTAGCTATACTTCTGACTTCATTTGCCTTACTGAAAAAAACTGATGAATGTTAATTTTAAAATCATCAAATCATTGTGGAGTTCTATTAGTATCAAATTCCTTCCTAAAAAAGCTAAAGGTATATTGGGAGGTATCCTTCTAATGTGGGATGATCTGAAATACAAGGTTGTGAATTATATAGAGGGGAAATTTTTTATCTCTGCAAATGTCATTGAGCATGATGGTTACAATTGGTGGTTCTCTGCTGTGTATGGTCCTGCAAATAAAAAAAAAAAGCAAGTTATGGGAGGAATTAAATGGTCTAGCTAACCTTTGTGAACCTAACTGGTTAATTGGTGGGGATTTCAATGTGTTTAGATGGAACACAAAAACATCTTTCCCTAATCCAGCCAAATACAACATGAAAAAGTTCAATACATTCATCCTAAGATCTCAACTCATTGATCCCCCCCTGATCAATGGTTCATTCACATGGTCCAACCTGAGAGAGGAGCCAGTACTATCAAGGTTAGACAGATTCCTTTATTCTCCAAACTGGGAACAGGATTCTATAGCCATCAGTGTAGGCTTCTCACAAGAATTACCTCAGAACACTACCCTATTGTCTTAGAAGCTTCCTCCACTCCTTGGGGCCCCACCCCTTTCAGATTCAACAACCTTTGGATCAAAGAAGACAACCTCAATACGATCATAGAAAATTGGTGGGGAGAAATCCATCAGGAAGGCCACCCTAGTTTCTCTTTTATATTGAGGCTCAAACAACTTGCAAAAAGGACCAAAACATGGCAACATGACAAAAAATGCACTCAAGATCAAGATATAATTCTTTGGAGATCTGAGATTGAAAAGATAGATGCATTAGAATCTCAAAATTGTATAACCAAAGAAGACATGGACAAAAGGAAGATTCCCAAACTTGATCTTCAAAATTCCACCATAAAGGAAGCTCAATACTGAGCTCAAAGAGCTAAAAGAATCTGGATCAAGGAGGAAGATGAAAATACAAACTTCTTCCACAAAGTGTGCACTGCTAGAAGAAGAAGAAGTCAAATATCAGGTATTTATGATAATGAGGGCAAGAATCACAGCACTAATGAAGACATCCAAAAGGCCTTTATAAACCATTTCAAAGATTTATACACTCTCACCAATAAGATAAATTGGCTCATCGAAAGCCTCAATTGGAATCCTGTAGACAGAATTTCTTCAGACTGCCTCATTACTCCTTTTAATGAAGAAGAAATTAGAAATGCCATCTTTTCCTTTGAAGGCAACAAAGCACCATGCCCAAATGGTTTCACTATCGATTTTTTTTTAAAATTCTGGAACATTTTTAAGAATGATGTAAAGAAAGTGTTCCAGGATTTTTTTTCAGAATACAAGGATCAACAAGATCACCAATGAAACCTACATTGCCCTTATAGCCAAAAAGGAAAAGATCATCACTACAGCTGACTACAGACCAATCAGTTTGATAACGTCTTTGTACAAAATCATAGCCAAAGTCCTCTCATCAAGGATCAGAAAAGCTTTACAGAACACTATATCAGAAAACCAATTGTCTTTTGTCAAAGAAAGGCAGATCACAGATGCTATCCTGACGGCAAATAAAGCAATAGATCTCTGGAGAAAACAAAAAAACCAAAGGCTTTGTATTCAAAATAGACATAGAAAAAGCTTTTGACAGAATAAGTTGGGATTTCATAGCTAGACTACATTCTGCATCACAACGATACAATACTCCATTATAATAAATGGAAAACCTTGTGAAAAGATACAGCCAGAATCAAACAAGGAGATCCCATATCTCCCTTTATTTTTGTTTTGGCCATGGACTATCTCAGCTGCCTGCTAAAACATTGGAGAACTCAAACAAGATCAAAGGAGTAATTATTAAAGATATTAATCTCACACATCTTCTTTTTACAGATGATATTCTCCTTTTTGTCCAAGATGAGGATGAAAGCATCAGAAACCTCAAGTTTTCCATACATCTCTTTGAATCAGTCATTGGTCTAAACCTCAATCTCACAAAATCTTCAATAACCCCTGTAAATGTAAGCAAAGAAAGATATGAAAAGGTGGCAAAAAGCTGGGGTATAAGCACACAATTTTTCCCTATGTCATACCTAGGGATGGCTCTTGGGGGCAAACCAAGAACAAGAGCTTTCAGGGACAACATTATAGGAAAGATTCACAAAAAACTAAACAACTGGAAGTATGCCCTCATCTCCAAAGGAGGTAGACTAACGATGACCAACTCCTCTTTAGCAAGCTTTCCTACATATCAACTCTCAATCTTCAAAGCTCCAAAGTCTTGTTGTAAAGAGATAGAAAAACATTGGAGAAATTTTCTATGGAAAGGAAACTTCAAAAATAGTTGTCTTAAAGACACAGAGAAAGTTTATGATTCCAGTCTCTTGGAAGATAGCTACTCACCCAAAAGAAAAAGGAGGCCTCGACATAAATACTATAGAATCAGTAAATTTTGCTCTTCTCAACAAATGGCTATGGAGATACCACAATGAGCCGCAAGCTCTTTGGAGAAAAATCATTGATGCTAAATATGAAAAAGAGTATAAGGGAGACTTGCCTACACAAAGTAAATACAGCAGCTCAAATGCCCTATGGAAGGCCATCACAAGCAAATACAGCTGGTTCAAGGAAAACTTAAATTGAAAAGTTCAAAATGGCGAATCCTTATCATTTTGGAATCACAAGTGGAGTGGTAATAATGCCCTTAAAATAAGTTTTCCTAGACTTTATGCTCTCTCTAGATCAAAAGAAGCATCCATCAAAGATATGTGAAATGAAAGAACAAAGGATTGGGATTTGAATCCAAGAAGACATCTAAACAATAGGAAACAAAAACAATGGAGGGAGATCAAATCAAATTTGCTCAGCTCCTTGAACCAAAATGGCAGAGATACCCCATTATGGAAGCTAAATAGCAATCAAAGTTTTTCTGTCCCATCAGTAAAAATTGCTTTAAACACACATCAATCAGCCCACCCTCAAAACACATATGAGCAAGCCTACATAAACCTGTGGAAAACAAACATTTCCAAAAAATATAAAGTTTTCCTTTGGACTATAATCAATGATGGTCTGCTAATAAATGATAAAATCCAGATGAGAATGAAATCCATGTGTCTGAACCCAAACTGGCGTGTAATGTGTAAAAAAGAAAGCGAGACGGATAACCACATCTTTCTATCTTGCCAAACAGCCTCTCTTCTCTGGCACAAGACAAACGATATTCTAAGCAGAAGTGGTAGCTACGACAGCCTCAACTCTCTTATCTCTTTCATAACCAATCAAAAAACAAAGACAAAAAAAGGTATCATCTCTTTCAATATATTGGTGGCTCTCATATAGAATATTTGGCTGGAAAGAAACAGAAGAATTTTTAAAGGCTCATTGTAAAAAACAGACTCCATATGGGACTCTTTATGCAACCAAACTACCACTTGGTTTGCAAAAGACAAGATGTTCAGAAACTACTCATCTTCTACAATAACTTTGAATCTTAAAACTAATTTTAGTTTTTAATTGGCTTATCTTAAGCCTTTTTTATCAATGTATCTTGCTTGCCCTTGTTCTTCATTGATAAAATTTTGGGCTAATGCAATCTTTAGAATACCAAGACTACCAAGGCTCTTTGCTGAGGTAGCTCTAAAGCTCTGCTTTGGTTTCCTTCTAAAAAACAAAAAAGACAAAAAGATGTGGAATCTAATCATGCTCTTTATTCATTTTTATTTCATGAACTAAACGATCATGTTCTTCGTTAACATCCTCATGATTTCTTTCACAGATATTAAGGCGAAGTAGATTTGGCTGAGAGAGGAACATTTACTAATTTCTATATTTAAATGTGTGTTCATATACATTGAAAAAAAGTATTTAAAGTATTTAAAAATAGAAAAAAAAAAAAAAAAGAAAAAGAAAAATAAATATTTTAAAGATATGAAAAATAGATGTAAAAATGAATAGAAAAAATAGAGGAAGAAAAATAAATATTTGAAAGGATTCCTCATTAAACATCAAACAAACATTTATTCTAAAATTTGGTTGCACGTGTTTTTTCTAAAATGATTTATTTCATACTCATTTTTCTAAAAATTATTTCAAACAAATGTTACCTCAATTTAGCTTAAAATGAATTATTTTAAAAATTAAACACTTCAAAAATCAATCCAAACATACTCTTAATTAACCAGATATTACAGTTGTATGAAAATTTGTACATAGTTTTAGTTAGGTTAAAAACAACCATTAACCCCTAAACATTTATAGAAGTAACAATTTAGAACATAAATTTGGTTAATAACAATTTAGTCTTTAAATTTTCAATTTTGTAACAATTTAGTTCTTAAATTCTAAATTTTACTATATAACTATTTAGTTCTTGTACTTTAAAATTCATAACGGTTTAGTATCTAGTGTAGAAATTAATTTAAAGGTTTCATGAAATTTCTTATAAATAAATTGATAAACTATCTAAAGACTAGATGATTTCAAAAAATATAGTCTACATCATAAAATAATAAAATTTAATGATTATTTTAATGTTAGAGAACTAAATTGTTACAAATTTGAAAGTATAAGAATCAAATTGTTACGCAATAAAGTATAGGGGCTAAATTGATATAAAATTGAAAGTTTATAAACTAAACCGTTACAAACTAGTTCAAGAACTAAATTATTACTTTTAGAAAAGTTTAGAGACAAAAAAATGTTCTTATTCCATTTCTGAGGTCAGTTTTCTTTGTCATCTATGCAAGAAAAACAAATCTAATTTCATATAATTTATGTCCCCGAATAATATTGGTTGTACAAAATTTTCTCAATATGGTTATCAGACAAAATATAAATAATATGACACAGAATTTAAAACTTGATTGTAATGGTGATTGTTCAACCAATCTTAACATATACCATCTAACCATGGATTTAGAGATTCAAAATTCCCAAAGTTGGAGATCTGAAAAAGACAACTAATAATTTAAATACATTAAAATGAAAGAAGATTTTCTTCTAAACTCTCAAGTTCTCCTGTAAAGCAGTTCTTTTAGTGGAAAAAAAAATCAAACGCAATTAAAATTTGAAGGTTATATAAGTTTAATTTAAATACCTTGAGCTTGCATCAGTTTATCTAAATGTGTTTATTAAAACAGAATTGAAACAATTATTAATTTTGAGTTATTTAATTTTATAAAATTATTAGTTTTAAGATTTTACAAAAAAGAAAAAAAAATCAATCTGAAATGAAATGTGATTTCTTATAAATCGGTTGAGTTATTCATTTCAACGTGTACTTTTGGTCAACATATGAAACCCTTCCTTTACATGAATCACTTACAATTAAAAACAACACTTGATGATTATCTAAAATCTCACGCAAAGGACAAGTGTACCAAAATACCAAATTGATGTTTTCTTTCAAAAAAAATTCCATAACCAATCAAGGGGAGGGGGTGATGATTATGTGACAATACATCATAAAAGATAAAGCTAAGTCTGTATATAACATAAATACATATTGGTATAAAGTGTCACATTACCAAAGAATTTCACTATACTAAGAAAGGGGGCCATTATAATATACGAGGCCGGAACAGAAGTAAAAAGGTGATGATGACACAAAGACGCTACAATTACAAAAATTACATCAAAAGTATGTCTACATACCAAAATTTAATCCCATTCCAATACCATTTACATTTGCCAAGATTTTACCAAATACTCAGAAAAACACTGACTCTGATCGGTGGTCCACCTCTTGTTGAGTAATACTCTACCTCGTATCGTATGTTGTATACCGTTTGTTTGCCCAGGTGGTACTGTTTTGTTGATGAACCAGAGCTAGGGACCAAAAGATCAAACCAAAATAGAGAGAACAGAGAGGGGTGCGGGAGGACATGTGACGTATGATTTACATATATGAAGAAGCTTAGACAAGAAGAGTGCGCTAAACTACTCCAATTACCATGCAAGGGAGAAGAGCAAGAAACCTCAGCCCAGTTTCATGGCAAAGAAATGATGGAGTATTTATGGAAGGAGCTGAAAGTTTATTCAGAGTCACTCCAACTATCACTGTTGTCATCTTCATCATCGCTTCCAGCAAATGCCTGTTTTCAACAGTTTCCAAATAAGTTTCAATTCCAAGAGAAAGAGGCAGTCAGAGTCGGGGGAGCTAGAGAGATACCTGTCGAATTGCATTTGCTTTCTCCAAGATAGCAGCGACCCTCAAATTGGTTTTCGGACCCTGAATGCTGGGTCTTGTTACCACTGCGGGCTTCAAGCTAAAGGACTGAATAGTACAATCAGAATATTCTGTTAGCTAAGCACTACGGAATTCATTTAAATGTATTAGCAATATAAAAGCTCAATATGGTAAGGGCAGAGTTCGCTTCAACCTTGGTTCGAATCTGCGCTAGAAGTGAATCTCTTTCATCTACCTTGGGTCCCATTTCAGGCAGTATCCGATCAGAAACTTTTCTCAACTGCAAATTGGTTGAGTAAGTTAATTCCAAGTATTGTTTAAACTCACCACCAAATAATTTCTCAAAATACGTAAAGAAATATTTTAGAACCTTGCTTTTATCGTGAGCAGCAACAGCATCTATGAGAGGGCTTCGTGGACGAAGTAGCTTACTACTGGTAGGTGGATTTCCATTTGGCATCTCGACCCCAGAGGTTGACGGCATAAGAGCTGTGTTAGAAGATGAAGCTAGTTCCTCCTCTGTATTTGGTAAGTCATCCCGAGACTGTTCATTCTTCATCAACGATGGAGGCACCATCATAGCATGGGAAGTTCTCTGTCCCCCTTCAAAATCTTGTGGCTTTAAGACTGTTTCTGATGCTGAGTAACTAAACGGTTGGAATGACTGCAAATATGAAGATTCGTTATCATTTTTACAATTTGCATCATCATTAGTCGGTCCTAGTGAAGGTAGTTTCGGATCAGAGTGTAGTTCTTGTTCATCAGACTTGAGAGAATCATGCTTCGGGGTTTCCTTGGCCATTGGCGGTAAATTTAAAAATGGGTTATTATATTGTTTCTCCATGATTGCAGAACTATATTGAAAGTTTTCGTTGTTAATCATGGGCGATTGCAGTGAGAATGGAGGAGGCTGCATTGTGTTATGTACCATGTTACCAGATATGTTCGTGAGCTTGTTATCTTGAAAGCAAGTGTAGGGGTTCTCAGGTTGTAAAGGCGGTGCAATTGATGATGGAAATATCAATTTAAGTGGATCGTCATTTCTAGGTGGAGCAGGAAAAGCTTGTTGAATCTTCCCTAACCTCCATTGCATTGGAGGTAGAGGGGGCAATGGTGGCATCTCGTTCAAACTGACTTGAGGTACCTCAGGCAGCAACATGTAACTAGGTAGGACGGGTTGTAATGTATTCATTGCAGGACCTGTCACGTTGTGTTCACCAATCGGATGTTGTTTATATAACTCTGAAAGAGAATGTCCAGCTTCAATGGTTGCTCCATCAGATTTACCTTTGAAACTTTGATCCTGCAGGAATGGGTCTGAAGACTGTACCAGCTCAACTTTCTCTTCATCTAATTGACTAGTAGATCGTTGTCCAATGAGTGCAGAAGTGGAAACATCAAGATCTTCCTGCACAAGCTCCATTTCCTTGTGTTTAGTTTGCAAATCTGGTTTTGGTCTACTGGAAGTCTCAATGGCAGAGGAGAAACATAGAGGGGGAGGGGATATAAATTCGATGCCCTCTTTAAGATCATCCTGATGATAAGAATTGGGCTTTGATTCTAGATTTCTTAATTCCAAATATTTTGGTCCAAAAGAAAGAACATCCACAACTGAATCTTGGTAGCCGGAAATCGATTCATCTTTGGATTCTAAAGGTGCAGAAACTTCCATGTGCTTTACTTTGTCTCCAGAGTAATCTGAAACATCTTTAAATCCATTCTGATTTGGATATGAGTTCTCTAAGCCACTATGGTTTTCTGACAAATCACTCGAGTTCTCTAAGGCAAGATGGTTTTCTGATAAATCACCCCTAACATTCTCTGATGTAGATAAAATATCATTCAAGGGTGTGCCAACAATTCCATTCATATCATTACTAGTTGTGTGATCAGCATCAAAAGCAAGTCCATGTTCTTCACATGCTCCAGTTGGAAGCTTATCTATGCTCATATTCTCTTCATCACCAGACTGAGATAAATTCTTGGGTATAACTTCAGCCCGTTGAACAACAATCTCATCTGCTCGAACCTTGTCTGCCACAACATGACTACAGTTAACAAAATCAACCAACTTTTCTGATCGAACCTTTTCAGTCCAAATGTCACTACAGGCTACAGAATCAACTGCCCCGTCTGCTTGAACCTTTTCAGTCACAATGTCACTAAAGGCTTCAGAATCAGCCACCTTATCTGCTGGAACCTTTTCAGTCACAATGTCACTATAGCTTCCAGAATCAACAACCTCATCTGCTTTAACCTTTCCAGTTGCAAAATTACTATAACTCACAGAAGCCTCATGGTCCAGATCACCTGGTGGAGTGATTTCATCATGGGAGGAAACAGAAGTGCTAGACAAAGTCACACCTTCGTAATTAACTGTTTCAACGAAGCCTCGTGAGTTCAAATGCTCAGGAACAGTATCATTTGGATAACAAAGTTGCTTTTCTTCTGAGGTATCATCAGCATGGGTGAATATGGTTACTTTTCCATCATCATCTGCCCTTGTTATATCTACAACATTTGGATCCCTCACAGAATATGTTACATCAGTTTCTGTCCTACCATCTTCAACTAGAAGAACATCATCTGCTGCATTTTCCACTTGATCCTTCAAATCTTGTGTCTGGGAGAAATCTGCTGCAAGAGGCAAGTCTTCATATTTTGCTCCAGCAACTATGTTGTCATCCTTCAAATCCTGGATCTGCAATAAATCTACTGCAAGAGGTGAGTTTTCACATTTTGCTTCATCTATCACAATTTTATCATCGCCTTTCAGAGCAATGGCATCGTATTTGTAATCTGAAGAATCATTTGTAGAAACACTTGAAGTCTCAGAGGGCAATAAAGAACTAGGAGACGGTTCAATTTCTTGCTTGTCAATAGTTCTATCATCTTGGTATTCTTTTTGCAGCATTGTATCCTCAACTTTTTCTACAGCTTGAATCTCAACAGCTTGCCCCAAGACATTCGGAAGATGTAATGAATTTTCAGATGTGGCATCTACATCCACACCCTTCCTGTCTTTAATACCTTCAGATGGAATTGTGTAGTTACCGCTACTAACAGCCTTGGAGGGAACATCAAGGTAAACATCTTCATCACAACCTAAGTCTGTCTCTGTAATTGATGCTTGCAGACTATTAGCAAAGTCAGTAGATGATTTTTTATACAACTTCGGGTCCCCCAATAAGGATGGAGATGAGCATGATTCTGGGTCTAACTGCGGTTGAGGAGAAATAGAATCCAAAAAACGAGAATCTCCAGATACTTCAGATTTTGACTTTCTTTCCTCATCAACACTAGTATCATCAAGCACTCCATGTTCATCAGCATGGTTTTCATGAGAAAGAGAGGTATAATCAGTATTACATGGCATATTTTCAATATCCACCATGCATGCTTTAGGAATTGAAGGTAATACTTTAGCTGTTTCTTCCGAATCAAATTGAATATTGTCAACCAAACTACTTAGTGTATCAGAGCATGAAAAACTTGATCTCTCTCTCTTGAATGAACTGATACCATTATCTGATCCTGAGGAGTTTACAAAGGATTGTGAATCTGATAGTTGAGCTTGGGTTTCTAGGCATTCACCATTAGCATCAGGCTCACCTCTATGTCTACCAAAATTAACAGTTTTAGATCTAGGTTCATTATCTGTTTCTATTTCTGACTCCATAGTAGCAAGAGCATCCACATAATTGTCTACTTCACTAATTACCTCATCAGAACGATACCCATCAATACTGCTCCCTGTTTTCCCTTCTCCATATTCTAAGTGGTTTTCGACCACCACCATTTGAAGATTGGAAGTTGTCTCAATCTCTTCATCTGCAGTTGATTCAGGCATCTTGAAAATCTCGTCACCAGAAGCATCACCGTTGATTGGTCTTTTTAACTCTTCTTCTTGGGCTAAACAAGAAGAGCATGTACTTCCTCTTCCAGGAGACTTGCTTGCAGGACTCACTGTAGTGATATCAAGTATTCTAAGCCCCAGATCATTGGTATTATCTGCTATTGAATGCAAGGTTGGTGCAGCAACTGATGCTTCATAAACCATCTTATGCTCCGGAGAAGGAGTCTCCAGAAATTTCTCCATGTAGCTTTTGCCATTTTTGGAGTCAATACATCCATTGAATTGCCTTTTCTTCAATTTTACAAGCCGCAAAGGGTCATTAAAACAACTTTCAATGCGCTCCTCCAAGAACAATTGATGTAGTCTGCAGAAATGGTTGAGTTGACGTTACCAATCAAACATCTATAAGTGACCATATGCAGTAGAACAAGTCAAGAAAATTTCCAGAAGAAATAAGGAATTAAACACCCTACTTGGTATGGGATGCTGGTCCAATTTCTGGCGTCCCTCCATTCCTCCAACGTGGTCCTTTCTTCTGCTAAGAGTCAAAGCAGCCATATTTAATATGAACTAAATAGAACATAGTCATGCACAGATAAGTTTCAATTAGTAGTAAGAGTCCGTGTGTATAGCATCCATTAACGTAAGTCCTAGAATTGATAGTTAAAATGGGCCCAAACGAACATGTTTTCTCTAAGAATTTAAGAACCCCATTATTGTAAAGCATAAGTAAACTTGATGAATTTTAAAGTGATCCAACATTTGCAACTCAGCACATGGAAAGGCTCAAACATAAGCCACCCATTATGCAAATTAGTTTTCCAATGCAAGTATTTTATGGATGAATAATAAGTATTCAATTAATGTTATCTTTCGAGAAGCTGAAAGATACAAATTACAAACTAATGACTTGTGCATGATCTGACAGAATTTCCAAGTATCGTACTGACCACACTGGTCCATTGAGTAACAATCATCGGCCAAATACATTAAATAAATAAACTAATTAATTAACTGAAAAAAAAAAAGGAGCCCAAAAGCACATGTAATTTGAGGTCCTTGAAATCTCCCTCTCTTTAGTATTCACACGCAAGCCAAAGTTTCCTAAGAATTTGTCTTACATCCATCCATTTCCAAATCACCCACTCTATTCATAACAAATCCTCACTAACAATGTACCTCACTGATAAATTCCTAAATCCTAATATTACCCTTAATACCTTAACAATATTCCTAAACCCTAAGTACTCAAATGAAATTCCTATCACATTGACCACTTACAAAGAAACGAGCTTCGTAGAAATAAAATAAGAAGAAAGAAGACATCTAAATGAACTAATTAACCAGTCAAATTAGTGAGAAAGTGTATTATTAAGAAATGGATGAGCTGAATTGAATTGACTACAATATTGAATATACCTTCACTTTACGAATTTTCTTCTCCCTTTGAGGCTCAATATTTGATCTCTCCACTTTAAATACTGAAGGGTCAGTGTATCGCTTCAAACATGCCCCCGCACCTGCAACATCAAACCTATTCAAAGGCAGACAGTCAAAGGATTTCCATTTAAATTCTCTACAACATATGCAATAAAAAATATTGCTTTTCCAGTTATCAGATGTGTAGCATACTTGTCTAAAAGGAATAGACGTGGGGGGCCCCTGCATTCTTCATAGGAATCCATGACAAACCGAGGTAAGTCTCCACGAGCAACATGACTTTGCTCCGACTGCAAATTAGGATGCCAGTCAAGTCCTGCAATATAACTCATGATTGTGATTTAATAGCTTTTCCATCAGGTGTTAAACCCTCTAAATACAAACCACATTTCATTTTAGATGAACTTCAATCACTTTCAGACACCCAAAAAGCATAAAACAAATTTGTTGGATGGTCTAATCTAATGTTACTAGCTCTATATCTAAAGAAACAACAGAATCTGAGTCATTCCAATGATGTAGGATCAAAATGATTCGATAAAATAAATAATCACATGCACCACATAAATAATTAAATGCCTAGATACATGCTACCTTCTAGTATGTATATCAAGTACACAGGGTAACTAGATCTTGCAATATCCACTCCAACCTTCCTATCAAACTGTGATTCTTTCACAATTAATATCTCACTTAAAGAAAATGGTCTGAGTTATTTTATGGAACTTGGACAATACATTTACTTTGCTAGTCTTGAGTTTTCAATGGAACTTGGACGATACGTTTAATATACTAGTCATGATCAGGATACATGCAGATGCAGCTCTCAAGAAACAAAAAACAATATGTTAATCTGTATTCAGATCATATGTGCACTTAAAGTACATAAATCAATAACCACGTAGCTAGACGATTTAAATAAATATTTTTTTTTAATTAAATAAATGAATAAACATGATAAAGTGCTACAGTGAGCGTGAACATGAATTTTTTTGTAGCAGTAGTTTGAAATGAGGGGGAAACCTTGAAATTAGAATCTTCTAAGCCCCTACATCACATTCTTTAAAATAATCGAAAAATAAAGTTGAAAATTACAACATTGAACCAGTTCATGATCTCTAATCAATTGTTCAAATCCATCAATATAAACAATGTGGTGACCATGATTGTTGGCAAAAATATAACAATATATACGATAGACTGACCTGTACTAGTGAAGAAAGATGTATGATTTGTCTGGGACAGAAATGCTTTCTCAATTGAAGGAACCTCTGCCTCAAGTTGTTGCACCCGAATCATAAGACTATGGCCTCTTGCAGCTGTTGAAATGACCTCTTCGTGTAAATCATGGAATACCTCAGCAGCAAACCTTTCAACAAATAAAAAGACACGGATGAGGGCATGTTTCTGGAGGCGTGAAATTTCCATTAATATGAAGGTAAAAAGGGGTCTTAGAGCCGATCTTTTCAGTTTTTCACGTACCAATTAAGATAGCTAATGTATTATCAGTTATCTTTCAGACTCTCCAACAGAAATACAAGAATCGTATTTCTAAAAAATATAACATTTGCGTCATTGGAATTGAATCCGAATATTATAGGTGAAATATCATTCATAAAATTAAAATCCTTCCAAATGAGTAACTTTGGGCCAATTGCCAGAACAGGAAAGAAAATTAAAGAAGCTCGGTTGCTGAAGTTAACAAATAGTAACAAAGTTGCAAATAGAAGTGCTCGAAATTTACAAAGGTGAAGATCAGAATACATGTAAATATTTTACCCATAACAAACGGCGAATCCAAGATTACTATAAACTCCTACGAATTGCCAAGTACTTTATCAGCTATTAATCAACTAGCGTTTAGTAACATACAAATCGCAAGTCGTAAACTACCAGTCTTGAGAACGTAATAAGGAAAGAAAAGAATCTGAAAGAACTAAAAGGAATGCGCAGCCACTAGATAAGATGAATCTTCTAATTGAAGCTGATAATTCCAAGAACTATTATGAATCCCTCGCTTCCAGCATTTAACTCGCTCCATTAATTCAAATTAAAGGAAAGGTCAACTAATTATACAATCAACTCTTAAAACTCTGATTCAAAGACAAACTTCTCAATTCAACGCTCATTTCAAATCACTCAACTAACAAACCATCTCTCACACCTCTCAATTCCAAGAAAAAAAGACTCATCCATCACTAAACATCCACAATTAAGAAGAATCAGAACTATCCATAAAAAGAAAAAACAAAACAGCAGTAAAAAAAAAAAAAAAAAAAGATACAAAGAAAATCTCACTCGGCAAGATCACCGAGCTGGCGCAAGACGCCGACAAGGCCGGCCATGGCAACGCCTTCAAGAAGAGCTTCGGGATCATCTTTATCGGCGGCCTTGTAGAGGTCCGGATCCGCTAAGGCGTACTCGTTCCTAATTTGGTAACGAGTAAGGGGCATTTCTTGAGTTTGGTTGAAAGTGAAATTTAGGTAGTGAAATAGGGGGGGGGGCGTAGTCCGATGATGGTGGTTTTTCTTCTACATTTGTCACCGGCGAAATACCGATTTGAGATAGAGAGGGAGAAAGGTGAGTTTAATTGAGAGTGGAAGAAGAAAAGATGTGAAGAGATGAAGTAATATACGGTTGTCTGTCTCTCACCCTCCGTTACAACACACAGTATATTTAATGTCACCTTAACTTCTTATTTCAATTATACTTTATACAAACTTTCTTTTTTTTTTTTTTAATTTACACTTAAATATAATTACTAATTATTACAATAATTTTGTTTTCTTCCTAAGTATCTTCTCTGTCTATATTTATATATATATATATATATATATTACTTTTGTCTATTTGTCCAATATGTACATCATTTGTTTTCAAAATATTTATAAATGATTGATTTTTGGTGTATAAATTAAATTTTGGTTTCTAAAAAAATTAATTTTAGTTAATGATAATGAGTTTTGTCTTTCTTTATTTAAGAAAAGATAAAATCAAAAAAAAAATAATGGTGATTTTCCTCTCTATACCTAAGGAATGTGATTTAAATTTATGTTAGGTGTGATAAAATTTATATCCTACTCTTTCAAGTTTTCTATTAGTAGATATAGTCCATCATACACATAAATTTTCATAAATATAACAAACTATTAAAATATTTAAGATTCGGGTAATAAAGTCTTAGCTTTTTTTTTTTTTTGTCCTTTCATTTTCTATTCTTTCGTTATCATTTTTTTCCTTTTGTCTTTCTTCCTTTTTTTTATTCATCGTCTTTCTTCTTTCCTTTTTTTTATGTCTAGATTAGGTAAACAAATTTAAAACATCGTGTATAAAAAATTTTAAAAAAAAATTGTTTAAATTGAATAGCCAAATCTAAACTATTGTGTACCAAATATTGCGGATTTCCTTAAAAAAGAAATATCAAATGGAAATGGATAGACTATTTGTTCTATTATATATAAAACTAAAAATTCAAGATGGATGGAGTTGAAATTGAAATTTTAATGATGTATATATGCTTCTTAAAGTTTATGGACCCATTGAACACGTAATTAGTACCTAAAGAAATACTTATGAAAATTCCTTATCAATTAGATTTAATAATATAATCTAAAATAAAATAATAATAAATATTTTCTTTTGATAAAAAAATAAAAATTACTTTCAATTGAGTACTAATTTATAATGTTATTTTGGAAATACATTTTAAAGTTGGAATCGTTCAATCTATTTTTTAAATATATATATTAAATATAACTATTGAAAAGTCAAATATAGAGGATTCTTCTTCTTCTTCTTCTTCTTCTTCTAAAGATGACACTTTATCATTCTCTCTTTTATTTCACAAAAGTTGGTACTTTTGAATATGACAATTTTTGTTTTCAACTCAATGGTAGAATAAATGTCCAAACATTTTATTTGTCATATTATAAAATACTTAATATATATGTCAAACAATTGTCCAGGTATTTCATTTGTCATGTTATAAAAACACTTATTGGGAACTTTTGTGTGTGTTTTTTAGTCATTAAAATAAAATATAAACTCAAAATTTTACTACAACACTCTACCTTTTCACTACCCTACTAATGAGGGCTTCAAATGACAAAATGTTACTCTTAAACTTGGAAAAAAAAAGGGTAAAATTTTATATATTTTAGCGAAAGAAATTATATCAATCAACTTTCTAAAAACGTTTAATTCTTATGGTTGTTTATTAAACCAATAATTTGTTTGTACAAATCATTTTCATTTTAGAACTTTTAGTTTTAGGTGTTTAAATTAAAAATTGATGTGGTTAGCTTAATGAATGTGATGTTTAAGTGTTACGCTAAGTATATTAATTAAAAGATTATATGATATGACATACTACTATTTTTAAATGGCTATAGTATTAGAGTGAGGCTTAATTTCTTTCCCTTTTTTTTTCTTCTTTTTTCATTTTTGTTGATCAACAGTCAACATATTATGTGGAGTTTGATGGACTCAAACTTCTAATTTATCCATATCTACCTAGATTGATTATATTATATTCAAATTGATTAGTAATAAGATGAGATTAGAGAATTGAAAAGGAAAATCATGACGCATTGTTCACTACAAGAGTTTTTGGCAATTCGATATTTTTTATTCCAACACATCATTTTACGTGCACAAAATCGTGTTTATTCCGACGAAATTCTAATTTGTCGACAAAGTTTTAGAATTCTATACATATTTATGCCGACACAAAATTTATACATATGGCTATGCAAATAACGTTGCCTAAGTTTTAAAAATGAAAACTCGATAAATTTTTATATATATTTATGCCGACTCAAGATTTGTACACTTGGCGATGCAAAAATTGTCGGCATATATTTTAAAAACATAACGCCCATACTTTTTCTTACATATTTATGTCGATGCAAAAATATTTTGTCATGAATTAAAAAAAAATCCATACATCTTTTTACGTACTCATGCCGACGCATAATTTATACATTTGGCGACATAAGGAACGTCGACATAAGTTTTAAAAACAAAAAATTCATGCATCTTTTTATATATATTTATGTCAACACAAAATTTATACATATAGCGACGAAAAAACGTCAACATAAATTTTAAAAACAAAAGATCCATACATTTTTTACATATTTATGCTGACACAAAATTAATATATGGCGATGAAAAAAATTCAGCATAGGTTTTTAATTAATATTGTCAATATGCAACTAATGAAATTAGAAGCATTAAACTAACACGAGCTCAACTCAGCTTAACTGACATCTATATGTATCCGATGATAAAAAATCTTGGTTTTACACTCTCTGCCTCAAATTATATTATAGCATATTTTCAAAAAATAAAAAGGAAATTAGAAATATTAATAGTGTGTTTGTGAGTTTTTTTTGAAAGGAAAAGAAATTATTTGATCTGATGGCTTATAAAATGTTAAACTTTCCTTAAAATAATTTATAGTTAGAATTTATATTTTATAACTTGATATAATTCTTGTAAATAAGATTCAATCAAAACAATAAGAATTATTTATGATTTCTTATCGAACTGAACTAATTTATATCATTCAAACTATATAAATTAAATTCTGACTTTTTTTAATCATATGGGTTAATATTATAATTAAAAATATTAAATTATGAATTTTGCTTTTTAGTTTAAAGAAAGTCAAAATTACTAATCGACTACGTGTGTAAAATTAGAATTTAGTTCGTATGGATGAATAACATCGGATAAGTATGTGAAAGCAAGTATGGTTGTATTTGAAACCAGTTAGTTATCTGGTGTTCCCAACTCCACCGAATTATTCTGTTCCTAACTTCATCACTACCGTCCATTATATTGACTTTAAATTATTTCACTTTTCTTTTCTTGCATCCTAAATTAAGGAAACCAATTGGTTAAGGAAAAGAAAAAGGGACAACCATGCCCATTCTACTTAACAACTAATTCTTTTCCACTAATTAGTGTTGTTGTTCCTTTTTTAATTACAAAAAGTTTGTCCCAAATTTCACTCATACCCTTCTCCCTCTCTCTTTTTTTCATTATTAGAATTAGAAGACTACAATTTCAGCAAGGTGAAATTTTCCTTTAGAGTATCAAACAAAGTTTGAATGTAATTGGGAAAAGAAATGAATGAAAAAATGTTGATGATTAACATTTCAACATTTGTTCATCACAATGTTTCCTATTATATATAGTTGCAAGAAAGTCAAATTCTCTAGGAATATAGGGGCTTAGTTTGCAACCAAAATATGTATATATACCAATAATAAAACCATACTCTTTTCCTTTTTTTTCTTCTTTTTTTTTTTAATTTCTACAACTATAAAGGTGAGAGATCTCATTCCACCCTTAATTTTATTGATTTCTAATTTACTCTTTTTTTAATTTTAAATCAAGCTAGAATTTAGAAACTGAAAAAATTGTTATTGTTTTTAGAACAAACTCAATCTTTGTTCTAAAGTAAAACACAACTTAAAAAAAAAAATAGTTTTTTCCATTGCATTTAATTTTTTTCCCCTAAAATTAAAATCTCACAAAAAGGAAAAGAAAATAGATCCCAAAAGAAGCATATGGTCCATTTTAGATAATGTATGATTTTGTTCATAATTGATGATTTAGCATTTCAACAATCGTTGCACATTCAAAGAAAGGTGACTATAAAATTGGTAGAAGGCCAGTTTTTATAAGGAATGACATAAAAAGTAAATGAAAAATGACATATCAAGCTCCTTTTCATGATCTCCCACATGGAGCACATCAAATATTAGTACCATGTCACTATTATAGACCTCATACAATTAAATTAAAAAAACAAAACAATTGTTGAAGCAAGCTTGATAGTCTTTTTCGAAAAATCTCTAAAGCTTTGTTTGATAATCATTTCGTTTTTTGTTTTTTAAAAGTAAGCTTATTTTCTCTATATTTCTTGCCATGATTTGTTTCTTTAAGTATTATAGTTCATTTCTTATTTAAGAAATTAAAAGAAAAGAAAATAAAAAATACTTTTTCAAAATTATTTAGTTTTCAAATTATTGGTAAAATTGTAAATAACACCGATAAAAATTTGAGGATGAAAATAGTGTTTATAGATTTAATTTTAAATAAAAACCAAAAACATGAAATGGGGGGCTACATGTTAAGTTTTCTAATTTGTTTTTTCCATTTGGTCTCCCATCTTTTTGAAGTTTCAATTTCATCTCTTTATGGAGTTGCTTTTCTTCTCTTTTTTTTTCTTTTCTTTTTACTAAATTAAGTTCTTATGTACTCCCAAACTTAGAAATAGTCAACAAATTAGTATTTAATAAAAGAAAAAATCAATAAGTAACATGTTTAAGATTAATAATCAAGAGGACAACAACATTTTTAAATAATTATAAGCATAACAAAATCTATTGGTGATAGACTATCATTAATATACTTCTATTAGTGATATGGTGATCACTAATAGACTCATACTATCAATCTAGTCATCACTGATCGACTAAAAGAGTTATTAGACCTAAATTTTAGTATCTTTATGGGTTTATTTTCATTGTACTATATTATGTAATATTTTAATTTTAATTGTTATATTCATAGTTATCCCATTTTAAATTTACCCATTTTTTATGACCTGGTATGTAGTTTTTTTTTCAAATATTATTCTTCTCATCATTCTTATGAAGAACTATGGACGTAAGTTCTTTTACTCTCCAATTATTTTGTTAAGTACTTAATTGTAAAAAACAATACGATGAATTAAAATTGAAACTCTTAAAACATTAGAAACTAAATTGAAAATGCATATTTAACCTAAAAAAAATCTATGTTTAACATTAAACTAAAATGAATGTATAATTTGATTATTTTTTAAAAGCCAATCCAAAGTAAATACTCATGGAGCTTAGTGAGACCCATGAAGAGAGTTTAGGAAAGGTTAGAGAACCTACAAGAAGAGCTTGTGAAGTTTAGAGGACCCATAAGAAAAATCCGTTGGAGCTTAGAGAACTCGTGAGAGAAGCCTAGGAGAGCTAAAAACCCATGAATGAGCTTGGGAGAGCTTAAGTGACTCATGATGAGAGCTTAAATGACCCACGAAGAGAGCCTAGAAAATCATACACAACCTATGAAGAGAGCTTAGAGAGACCTATAAAACCATGTGAAGGTTTGAAGACTCAAGATTAGAAACCTAATGGAGCTTAGAGTGAGCTTTATATAAAATAGTTACAAACGACCAAGATCGTTGTTCGAAAGTACGCCTAAATTAAAATACCCTACCATGGTTTATGGTCAAGTGATTCATAAACATTGATTTTGGCATTGAAGCAAGATGACATCATAATGATGATCATTTTCTTTTGGACTATCTTTTTCAATAATACAAATTTACGGTTGATTTTTTTTTTTATCAACAATGAACACCCTATATTTATCATTTTATATTAAAAGAAAAAAAGAGAGATTTTTTGATATTGTAAAGAGAGATTTTGTGATATTGTAATATTGAAAACTTAGTGTTAACGTAAATATTATAATTTATGCAAATTAGGCAAATCTAGATCCTACTTTCTAGTCTTTCCTTTAGTATGAGTACATATTTTATGGAGTATAGAGACTCCAAACTCCTCTCCTAAATCTCTCAACAAGACACTCTTACTCAATGTTTTTGTCCCCATACCTTTCAACAAAATGAGCGAGCAAAACATAAACACCACCATATTATGGACTCTGTTCATATCCAACTCCTTTCTGCTTTTTGTCTAGAAAAATTTTGGGGTGAGGCTGCTCTTAATTCATCTCCAAGATTATCATTGTTTTTCTACTATTGTTTCCTTAATTGAACCTACTTCTTATCAAGGGATAAGTACTAACCTTCTATAGCAGCAAGCAATGAATAAGAAACTTTAGGCTCTTGAAAAGACGCACACATGACATTATGTTGATTTACCACCTGGCAAATGATCAATTGGATGTAAATGAATTTATAAAATAAAAGCTCATTCAAATGGTTCTATTGAGCATTGTAAAGCACGAATCCTAGTGAAAGGATATTCTCAGGAATATGGGACAAATCATGAAAAGACATTTGCTCATGTGGCTCAGATGGCATCTGTTCGAACCTTGTTGGCAGTGGTTGTTGCTAAACAATGACCCCTTTTACAAATGGACGCCAAGAATGCATTCCTCGACGGGATCCTATCAGAGGAAGTTTATATGAAGCCACTCCTAGGTACCTGGTCAAAAATAGGTTCCACGTGCTTAATTTGCCACTTTTAGTTCTACCATCACTCAACTTGACTTTGCCTCAAGTTCTCATGATACTACATTCTTCGCTCGTTAGTCTCATCATGGTCTTGTTGTTCCTTCTTCTCTATCTTGATGATATGATCATTATTGGTGATGATTCTCAGACTATATGAGACCTACAACGTTATCTTGGTGAACACTTTGAGATGAAAGACCTTGGTTCTCTTAATTACTTTCTTGGTCTTGAGGTTTCAATATGCCTTGATGGATACTTGTTGTCTCAAGCCAAATATGCCTTTGACCTTTTAATTCGCTTAGGCATCACAGCCTCCATGATAGCATCAACACCTCTAGATCCCAATGTGCACTTGACTTCATTCGATGGTGTTCCTCCTGATGATGCTAGTCTATATTGGTAACTAGTTAGCAGTCTCATTTATCTTATAGCGAATCCTCCCGACATTGCATATGTTGTGCATATGGTTAGCCAATTCATGGCTACTTTGCAAACCATTCAATTTATTATCGTTCTTTGTATCCTTCGTTATATCAAGGGTACTTTGGGACATGAATTTCAATTCTCTTGTCAATCTTCTCTAGTGTTATCTGGCTACTTTGATGCCAATTGGGTTGGTGATCCTATTGATCGACGATCTACCACTAGTTGCTATTCTATTTTTGGTGATTCTCTCATCTCGTGGTGAAGTAAGAAGCAAAGTGTTGTTTCTTGCTCTAGCACCGAATAAGAATATCGTGCTCTTGTTGATGCAACTTTTGAAGTTTTCTGGCTCTGTTGGCTCCTTGCTAGTATAGGAATACCTCAACAATCTGCAACTGTTCTTCACTGTGATACTTGTAATGCCATTCAAATTGCTCACAATGACGTGTTCCATGAGTGCATCAAACATATTGAAAATGATTGTCACTTTTTTTGTCATCACCTTTTGAGCAACATTTGTCTCTTACACTCCATTTCCACTATTGAGCAACTAGTTGATATCTTCACTAAAGCTTTATCTTCTAGTCATTTTCGTCGGATGATTACCAAACTCAAGTTGATTGCTACACTACCACCTTAAGTTTGAGGAAGGGTGTTAATGTAAATATTGTAATTTAGGCAAATCATGCAAAATGTAGATCCTACTTTCTAGTGTTTCCTTTTGTGTGGGTAGAAAAATATAAGTATGAACAAAATATTCAATTAGGATGAAATTAAAAGAAATATGGATTTAATAGGGGAGGTTGAAGTTGAAAAGAAAAGGATATAGTAGTAGGAGCAAATATTATAGTTAGAGGGTTAGAAAAAAAGTGGAAGAAGAGAGAGGATTATTTATATAGATAGTTAGTTAGTTATTAAAGAGGGGAAGTAATGATGGAAAATTATTTATAAAGGCAATGGTTATGCCAGGAAAAGAACAAAATGAGGGTTTTCATTAATAATATTTAATAGTATATTATTATGGGGAATCAAAACTGTAATGCTCTCCCACACTCCCCCATGTAAACAATTTAGTATTCACTTTTGCGAAAAACAATAGAAATAATATATAAATATTTACACGTGGCGTTCTCATGTACGTACAAGAAGACAGGGTCATACATGTCATTTAGGCCCCTTGTGGGAAATGGAAAGACGAAACCCGTGAAGGGGTGATGAGAAGCGGACAAAGCGCGTCTACTCTGGAAACGTGGACGCCCCTGGGCCTACATGATTATTTCTTTTTTTCTAAAAAAAATTTGACTCTATTATTCATAATTCACTTACCATAATAAATAAATAAATAAATAAATAATGTAACCATCATACTAAACTTCCGTCTATGTATTCTATTCATGTTATATGTCCATATAAAATTTAACAGATTTTATTTTTTATTTTTAAATAATTATTATTTTAACTGGTTTAAAAATCATAAAAATAATTCTTTTTTATTAATCCAAAACCTTTTTTCTTCCATTTCTAATTTTTTGCAACCTTTTTATAAAATATTAATCCTTTTTAATATTTATTGACATCCACCACTTTCATGGTAACTATTTTAACGATTTTGGATCGTTTAGAATATGACAAATAGTTTGAATGAGATTATTTTTCTAAATCTTGTTAGAGTCTTTGTATTTAAAAGAATTTGTGTGTTTGGTTTATAATTTTAAAAAATATATAATTCTTAGTCTCCAAATTTATAAGAATAGATCCATTTGTCCTCTAAATTTCTAAAATGTAACTTTTTAATATCAAAGGTTTAAAAATATATTTAAAAGGTCTTTTAAATAAATTTATTTGAAATAATTATATGACATTTCAAGGTTAATTTTCATAAATATAATAAAACAAAAAAAATATATATATAGTAATAACATAAAAATTGCAATGAAATTAGACTTTTTTTTTTTTTTAATATTTCAGGTTTATCTTCGTTAGTTTTGAATTTCGCACAGCTCCAATTTCTTCTCTTTTTCTTCAACTTTTTTGAAAAATCATGATATTTGTTTTCAATCCATCATAAATCTTATTATTTTTTCAAAGTGTTATTTGATTTAAGATCATGTACAAAATATAAAAAATCTTGGTACACAATAGTTTAAATTTGACTACAATATCGTGTACTAAACAATGATATTAGTATTGATTAGGGCATTTTTGTATTTTTTTTTCATTTATGTCTGTGAACTTTTTCTGTTTTCGAAATTATTCTATAAATATTTTGTCGGTTTGTTACATTTTCTAAAAAAAACCACATTTCAAATTAGAAGAATAATTTCTGAAATTCAAATTTTTTATAAAACTATTTTTTTAAAATTTAAATTTCATATAATTATTTGAAAAACAACTAAAGAAAATACTTATGAAATCTTTTTAAACATATTTTTGAAAATTCAAAACTAAAAAGATAAATTTTGAAAATTAATGAACCAAATAGATTTATCGTCATAAACGTAAAAACTAAAGATATATATTTTTAAAATTGGAGGACCAAAAACAAAAGTTGATCAAAGGAACTAAAAAGACATTTTTTTTTCAATAAAAGAAATTGATGTATTGATAAAATTATTGTTTCAAACCATTCTGCTTTTCTCATAAGAAAAGAGTACATTGCTCATCATCAACTCATCTTTTCCATCAAGTATAACAAGAAAATTTATTTGTTTTAGGGTTAATGTATCGACAAAATCATTATTATCTTTTGTTTAAACATGTTAATAAAACAATAATTTAATAACAAATTTCAACTTTTTTTACAACCTAATTGATAGTGTTTATCAGGTTTAATTAGGGTAATGTTGAAAAGTTTAAATGATTAAGTCCTAAAAAACTCATATTTTAGTTCTTAATTTTTTCTAACAAAAAACATTTTGATTATAATTATAAGTTATATTGAAGCTGCATAAGTTGTCCAATACAGATATTGGGATAATATTTATTGTTTAAACAATAGAAATACCTAATATAAGTTTTCTTTTCCTCAAAGAAAAAAAAAACTAATAAAAATTGTATGAAAAATAATTGAGGATACAACAAATATTTTAATAGTTTAAAGTTAAAGTTAAAATGTGTTTGACTCAATATTATAAGTATCTATGGATGATAATTAAAAAATTATTCTATTTTTTAATTGAGGATGAAATTAAAATTAATAACGTTAATTCTTTTTCACATAATAAATAAAGGGGTAAAAATAAGTATTTCTCGACCTCGTTTTTAAAATTGTTGTTAAAGAAATAATATATTAATTTTAGTAATGCACAGCTTCAATTTCCAACGTGGACCCCGTCGGAGGAAATCTCGACCGTTTGATGTTTTAGATTAATTTATACGATTGTTATGTTGCATGAGCGAAAGCATACAAATTTAACGATGTTGTCGTTAGTGATAAAAATAAATAATTGAGTTGAGTTGGTAATTATTATAAGAAAATAATTGAATGAGTTGATACAAATAAGAAAACGAAAAATGTGTGTCAATGCAAATAACGAGGTAATAAACCTCCTAATTATTTATTGGTGAATTGGTTTTTTTATTCACCTAACTCAACTCTCTCAAATTATTCAAGTTATCAAAACACTTATTTAATTTTATTTCTTAAAAGAAAATTTCCGTCAAAATCTTTTTCGATTTAAATTTTAAGTTTATTTTTAGTTTGGATTTTAAATTTATAAATATAATATTATCTTATGATTTGATTTTGTTTTAATTTCATCGTTATATTTTATGATTTTCACTGAAAAGTTTATGAAATATAAATAATTTTGTGAATGTTATTATAAATGAAAAAAAGGTTAAAATATTTATAAAATATAACAAAATTTTAAGTTCTACTAATAATAATCTCTGTAACATAAATGGATAGATGATTGATAAAATTTGAAAATTTATTATTTTATAAATATTTTGATTCATTTTGCTATATTAGAAAATATCTCTTTATTTAAAACATTTTAATTATTTAAAATCAACGAACTACTTTAAGTATTTAATTAAAAATTGATTTAATAATGTAAATCTTAAAATCCAATGATCGAGTTGACCGGAAATTCAAATGTTAGAAATAAAATGGAAAGAAATCTCAAAATTATTGGAGCCATATAATATTTGGAAGTCGAAAAACTAAAAATGGACTTTGACCTAGAAGAAAGAAGAATAAAAATATATAGAAGAAATCTTCTAAAGTAAATGAAAGTGAAATTAATTTAATTATAAAACGGCGTCGTCGGAGGAGATACGGGTAAAGAGATAACAAAAAGAATAATAATAAAAATATAAATGAAAAGTGGTGAAAGGCATCATATAAACGTAGCTTTAAAGAGTTGAGTTAGAAAGGTAGGAAGAAAGCCATCAGCTTTAAGATTTAGTTATAGCGATCCAAAACCCTTTCCCACTTCCCCAAAACTTCACCCACCATAATAAACAAATAACATTCAGAACCATCCTTTTAAAAAGCCAAAGCCAATTTGCTTTACCATCTATCTATCTTTATAGATTTATGTGAAACTCTAAAATATATATATATATATATATATGTATATATTTCACCTGCATTATTTCGTATTGGATTTATCAAACTATCATGAATCAACAATAAATAAGAATCAACCTCACATGCACGTGCATATAGCATTCTTACTAACCTCTCTCAAATACTAACAAATGTGTCTGGGTGTCAACTAATTCTAGATAATCATTAGACATCTATCTTTAATTTTTTTTTTTTGGAAATTCTTGGTTATTATCTTGAGTCTAATTAATCTCTTATCTTTTGCCATTTATTACTTAATAGGTTGGAAACATTGACATGATAAATATTTTAACTGCAATGGCAAGGGATCCACTACAGGGGAGTTTGTTCACGCAGAGATGCGTCGACAAAAATCAAGATTGCATCGAAAGAGGCTACACCAACGCAGAAACGAACGTCGGTAAGAGTGTCGTAAGAGACGTGTCATGAGAGGCACTCCCGACGCACCAACGAGACGATGTCGACAAAGGGTTACTGTCGACTCACTGTTCGGTGACATGGTCAACACGACGACAGTGAAAAACTGCCAATGTTTGGTAATGGCGTTGCAAATAGGTTACTGTCGATGCCTTCAAGTACGTTGGCGTACATGAACCACCGATGCAGCGTCAATAGAACGTCTATTTGTAACACATAAGGTGCGTCGCAAAAACTTTATTATAATATTTTTAAAATTTTTTTATTCAATTTCAATATTTTTTTGTAAATCAAAATCAAATCGATTTAAATTCATTCAAATATTAAAAACAATTAACGTAAATTTAACAAAATACAAAATGAAACTTGTATTAAAAATAATTCAAAAATACACATTCGTAGTTCAGAAATTACATAAATAACAAAATCTAAAAACTTAAAACTAAAAACAGAAAACTAAACACGTAATCTAAGTGTCGGAGTCCCATGAAAGTTTCTTATGCCTTCGAACCTACAATGACACCAAATTAAGTTTAAATATTATCACCAATAATATGAAACTAAAGAACGTAAAAGTTGAAAATTACGTACCTCAGCGAAATCAAGGTCCTCTCAAAGCTCGGGAGAGTTCTTCAATTATTTTTTTCATTTCTTCCATCTACCGAGCTTGTGCTTCTATTAAACGAGCACTTTCTTCATGCTTTCTGTTACTCTCTTCTTCTACTACCTCAAGACGAGGTTTTAGCTTGTTAACTTTTCTAGCATGCGTCAGCTCTTGCTCAACAGATGTAGATGAAGAACTGCCAGCAGTGCGTCGGGACTTTGGCTTGGGGCCCCAACCAAGACCTTTTGAGTATCCTTGGTCATCTACCTAAAATTGTCTCGCATATCTCGTCCCTAGAGAGTGGTTGAGAACCCTCTAGGGTAGGCTGGGACTGGAATTCTAACATTTGATTATGCAAGTAAATATTTTTATTAATAAAGTAAAACGTGTAAATTAACTGTTGTGTGAAATAAGACAAATGACAATTTATAAACTTACATGCATATCTGTAGCCGCTTGCGAAACGAATTGGCCACATCTAGCGTGTGTTTCCTTGAATAATTCCACACGGTCAATCAGATGACCTTATTGTTTAGCGAGCTCATGCTTCATTGTAGAAACGACTTAGCACCGCTGCTGTGGTTGTAAGGCTGCTTCGCTCTAACAGCCCTGTTCATTGACGATTGCTCCTACATGTGCAAAGAATCAAAATGTTACATAAAAAAACAAATGAAGTACCATTTCGAGAACATTAAAAGTTATAAATCATAGGAAATTGTCGAGTGAGGTAGTGGTCGCAAAGGAAGTGTCAATCTTGCATCCAATTTCTTAATCTGGGAGGTGGGTTGGCACGAACCTACTCAGGATCATCAAATTTTTTGAAATGGAAATGGTTCTAGCCCCTGAACTCCTTTCGCAAGGGTGAACATTTGATGCTTAACAAATCGAGTAAGTGTTGGATAAGTGAAATCCAACACAAACCATTGCTGTAAAAGAAAAGTACACACAGATTATGATTGAGTCTATGTACATATGTATCTGTAACATATATGTACGAGTGATTTAAAAACTTATCTGTAAACTGCTCTTCATGAGCTCGATGTACTCCGTTATCATATCAGCCCACTTAAGAAAGCGAACTAGAAAAGTGTCTCCCGTTAACACGCCAAAGGTATTACTAAAGTGAACGACGTGTGGCGAGATACGCTTGTCCTGGCCTGGAACAATAGATATGAGGATCTTTCCATTTTGTGCAACATATCTATCCAACTCTAGGTTCCTTGAGTGCTCACATCTCCTAGGAGTACGAGCAACAGGTTGAGAGGCATCTACGAAAACAAAGTAATTTCAGAAACATAACAAAAAGACTTGTGCAAATAATTGTTTATGTAACGGTGACTAACCAAATGTGTTGCCAACTGATGACGTGCCTAGAACCTATTAAACTCCTTGACATTAAAATCGAGTAGATCATCACTCTCATCGAAACCGATGGAGAATTTAGATATAATACTTGAGGACATATAAACCAAAATTAATTAAACATATTAGAGTACTTGAAAATGAATATACAAAAAAACAAAAAAACAGTGAATATGTGATTCGTCAGTTATACACTATATAATATACAATATACACATATAATATTTATACAATATACAATTTATACAATAACATTCACAATTTTAATAATAATTATTCCATAACATACACATATAATATTTATACAATATACAATATACAATTTATACAACATTCACAATTTTAATAATAACTATTCCATAACATACACATATAATATTTATAGAATATATAATATACAATTTATACATACAATATAATATATATTTTTTAGAAACAAAAAAAGAGAACTAAATACACTATTTTTACCGGTAGAGATGGCGAACCAATTGAAGGACGACACGAGGATGGTGGGCGGCAGACCGTGATGGTGGCAAACAAGAAAGTGGGGAACAAAAAAGCGATGGATGATAGTTCCTCTCTTCTCTTTTCTTCCTTTTCTCTTTTCTTCTTTGAGTGATTTTGTGAACACAGAACTAAAATAAGAGGGGATCTCCTGTCGCAACCTAAAAACGTCGGGAGAACCCCCTCACTCGCAACACCGTCACATATGACATCATCGTTTCTCCAAGAACTGTCGATGCCATCACTTATAATGTTATGAGAACCTTGTCAAAAGCAGTCGAAACGTCACATTTCTTGCGACGTTACCTACCCTACGTTGGAAAAGTTGTGACCTCTCATGTCGCCATGCATTTTGGCGTCATGAAATGGTTGTCAAATTTTTTTAAATGTGCAATATTTGCCGACGCGGTGAAAGCAACGTCGGCAAAAGGTCGACCTCTCACGATGACATACATGCAACGTCGGCAATTGTTGGGGCAACGGCGACGTGTACATACATGACATCGCGAAAAGTCTATATTATTATTTAAATTAAACGCTTTCGCAATGTCTCTTCACTTGGCGTTGTGGAAGCCTCATCCGTTGTCAACGTCATCTATACGATCTCGATAGAGCTCCATATTGCCGATGCCTTCTTCATGGCGTCGCGAAAAGATTCTTCTTACGACGTCCCTTTTTCCAAAGTTTGTTTCTACGTCAGCATAGTTCCGATTTTTTTGTAATGATCAAACCTTAACTTATAAAGAGGAAGATTATGTCAACTATTGTTTATCTAAGCTCACTTTAACTACTTAATTTAGCTAGCTTTATGAATTGGTTCAATAATCATATTTACGTACTACGATTAAATGATAAAAAATAATAAGATATTGAGTAGGTTGAAATATTATTTATAAATATGTAATTTAGGAAAGGATACACTACACAAAACAACGAGAAATACCTTTTTCTCAAATTAAAACAACATAAAAGAAGATACTATTGACACATTAATCAAATTCATGTATATACTTTACATGAATAAAAGATACTTATTTTACATTTTTCTTTTATCTTATTCTTCACTACTTACACAAATCTATCTATATAATTATAGATAATGTAAGACAAACTCAAATGTTTTTGTGGGAGTGGATGTAGGTTGTTTAGGTATGAGGAAAAGACTAAATAATAAAAGTTTGAACAATCATGATGGGTTCACTAACACTAAAACATTGGGGTAGTTTCAACTTTGGTCCCAACATAAATAAAATATTAGTTCATAAATTAACAACTCTTCCTACTTTTAGTTGAAAAACTAAACTGTTGTTTATCCAACAATCTTTCTTTCCAATTTATTAATTATCTTTTTATTATTAATTTTTCATTTTTAAAATTATTTAAGGTTGTTTGTTAACTATTTTTTCTTTTTCCCCTTCAACTTTTCTAACATTAATTAAGTGTAATTGTACGAGTTGATAGGGTGATATCAATAAAACTAAATGATATATGAATTAGAGAGATTTAAATTATATGAAAGTATGGTAATTAAAAAGTATTATTTGTACCAATAATGTACATATTTCTTTTCAATGACATAGTTATAGACACTCCACATTTAAGAGGCTTTATGTTGAGCGACCTCTTGGATTTTTTTTAGAATACAAACATGTTGAAAGAATTCGTCAATTGCCAAAATCGTTCGAATTCGGATCGAATCTTGGTCTAAATTCTTGGGCTTGGGGTTTACGTTAAATCTATTTCCTTTGAATTTTTTTACCGCAATTTGTAGATTTTTAAAACAAAAACAATTTTTGTTTAGTTTCCAAATTTTAACTTGATTTTTTGACGAGATAAGTAAAAAGTTGATGAAAGCGATACATTTAAGTTAAGGGTAAAAAGAGATGTTAGGCTTGAACCAAAAAATCAGAACAGAAAACGAATGTTTTAGCAAACTGGGCCTTGAAAATTTTATTTCTTTTCAAATTCTAAATCATAATTTTTACATTATTTTTAAAGAATCATATGTAGTCAAAATTCTAAAGATTACAAAAACCTAAAAGTTGATTTTTTTAGTTTTTACAATTCGGATTGTTTTTTAAAAATATTTGTAAAGAAATATATGATAAATAAAAACAGTTTCTCTAGATAGCTCAAACATGAAACTCTACTTTCATAAATGTCCAAAATTACTAGTTTTACATAAGGTAGAAAATTGAATATTAACTGAAACCAAGAAAATTGAGAGTTAATTTTATACCAGATATATATATATTTTTTTGCATTTAAAAAAAATAAAAGACATGGGAAAACGTACCATTAAGGGAACAAATTGAAGGAAAAAAAAGCTACAAAAGTCTATGAGTTCAAGATTAAATTGGTCCAAATTTACCTGAAAAGTTTACCATTGATTTTTTTTTAAATTGTGAATATTTATGAAACTAAGTTTGTAATTAGATTTTATTGACAACCATCATGAATTTATTTACATAGTTTTAACATAAATTAAATAAAATGATTTTGGGGGAATATGTCGGGGAAAGGAATTAGAAGCGGTGTTTGTACATATGGGCTTGAAAACTTATTAGCCCATTATTGAGTTAGAGCTTGCTATTGGGCCTCCACGTTTCATTTCTTTTCTCTTTGGCAACGCTGGTCATAGTTCTAGTTCACGTATGATTGATTTTAAAAGAAAAAGAAAAGTACTTCCTATGAAATTTCAAAAGAGAAAAAAAAAAATATATATATATCCATGCTTATTTACTATCCTATACCTCAAGTTTACCTAGAAGTGAGCATGAAAGATTGGATAATTGAGCCAACTCAACTAAAGATGATTGGTCAAATATAAGGAGAGTTGGCTACCATTGATTTAGGAAAAAATCAAAACCAATAACACCTATCAAAAAATTTAAAGGCCTAAACCGACGTAAATCGATTTGACCAACCAACAATCAATTTGTATTTATATATGATTGAAGTTGGTTTGAATATTTACTAAACTAATGTTTGGTTAAAAAAACGATTTTGGATTAATTGATGCTCAGCCCTACCTTTACCTATGACATATTGTCGAGCTATATATATATATATAAAGTTATACTAAACCAATCTAAATTTATATTATTAATCCTCGTATAAGTGAGATTAAATAAGGTAAATTGATGTGTGTTTGCTAAATTGGATGTTGCACGGTTTAAATATAACAAACTTATAATTATGCATTAAATTTTTTTGTTTAATGTGGATTTGTCAAATATTAAGCTTTGAAACAGGTTTTATTATTATTATTACTTAAAAAAAAAAGTGGTTTTAAAAACTTGTTGAAAAAATAAAATTTTAAAATAATATAAGAAACTAATAAAACCTAAATCTATTATTGAACCAAGAATTTTATTAAAATTAATAATTTTCTTTATACATATACTTTATTTCAATTTTGAAACAACAATATGAGATAACCAAATAATCTTCAGTTAAATCATAAGTTAATAACTATTGTAATAGCTAGAGGGACAATGGGAGAGAATAACATAAAAAACTTTAGTAACCCAGCTCGACCAATGATACCTACGTCTGAGGAGCTGCGCACTGCCCTGATGAGTAATTTTATTAAGATTCATTTTTAGTCAAAATACATAGAACCGGCATATGAACTTTGTTCTACTATATGACTATTTGACATGCTCAATAGCTTCAGACTTCAGGTTCCCCTGAATACATGAGTAATCATTCTCAATGGTGTCTGACTTCAAGCTCCCCTTGAGTGCATGAGTGAATCTCACAGACGATATCTTCATACACTACTGAAGTTTCTGCTATGATCACTCAAATCACTTCTTTGTCTTTTTTATTACTCATCTTATAAATCAACTTAGATCAACATCAAAATCTTTAGACAAAAGATCGCACTACCTCTTTGTACCTGCAACTTCGAAAATCAGCTAATCGTTAGTCTATCGACCTTCAACAATGTATCCTTACGTTTTTTGGTTAGTCACCCTTTTCGATAACCATCTATATATATATATATATATATATATATATATATATATATATATTTTCACAAAGATATCTTGCAAGATTCCTAAAATAAAGGAGAATTTTTTTATCTTTTGATTATCTTATATTTAGAAAAATAATCTCATATTTTCTTTTAGACAAAATCTTTAACAAACTCCCCATTTTGTCTAAAAGAAGAGATTTCTTTCCTGGTTCAATACCACGATTTTTCAGAGCCATCTTATGGATCAGTTAGCTAGTGTAGATACATCAGCACGCCATACCAATCTTCCCAAAACATTATATCTAACACCACAAGCTTCCAACAACAACTAAACAGATCATCAATTCAAAAACAGTGGGTTTTTTTTTAATCAACAGAACAAAAGTTCTAGAAACAACATACTTTCTTTCAAAAATATTAAACAAAACTAAATAAGAAACTTCTAAAATAAAAACAATAAAAGCAAAGATCCAGCATTCTGGTACAAAAACAATCAACCACCCATCATCCAACATTCAACATTTAACCTTGCCACTTCTCCCCCTTTGGACCATAAAGAAATATCATTCAGGATCACGATCCCCCTACTGGTAAAAGGAGCAAACGTCTTTAAATGATGAATTAGAGAGTCAACTTCCAACCGGCGTTCAGATAACAAATTTATGAAAGCAGAGAGAGCTCGAGACTCAGTAGTAAGAGAATTAACAATTTTGGAAGCTAGCTCCCGATCAACAAAGAACCCAACAACATCCTCCTCCCAATCATTTGTGTTGAAAATGCATGGACCTCGAGAAGGATGCATGTCATGAACTATATCAAGCACATGACTCCCTTGAAATAGTCTGTAACTGAGGGATAAGGTCTTAGGTGCAGGTCCAGGGGCATTAGATTCTCTTAATACCTCAGCATTAAAATGAAGTAAAAGACCAGAGAAGAACCGTGGCAAAGCAATTGGAATTTTAACCCCAAACGATTCCACATGCCTCAGGAGTTGATTATATATAAACGTTCTCGTGTCTACAATGTCGTCGTTACAAATTTGATATAAGAAAGCTCCCAAGGTAATAGACACACTAAAAGCATGGGAAGAAGGAAACCAATTTGCAATGTCGATCTTATGCAATATATCATATTTAACACTCAGAGCAACTACTAGAATACCATTAATAGGCCAAGAAGATAAGTTCCCACCAGATAAGATAAATGCCAAAACTTCATTCGATGGAACAGTCGGAGAGCAATTAGGAGCAAGATTGTTTCCCAAAAAACCATTAATGACAGCTGGAGAAATTTTGAATTTGAAACCTCTAATGTGAATAGTCTGAAAATCTGGGCTACTAGGATCATTAAAATCAGTTGGCAAGTTAACTATAAATTTTCTAATTAACTGAGGATAAAATGGTCCAACATTCGAAATGGTCTTCGATAATCCAACCTTTTCAATAAGACTCATGATACTTAAGCAAGAATGATGTTTATCCGAGACATTCACCTCATCAGCTATTCTTCACTGGACAACAAACTTCCAACGCTGAACATTTTCTTCGAGATGAAAAGATATTCCATCAATTGGAACAGATGGAACGTTAGAAGGGATCTTCTTTCTTCCAGTCTTGGTAGTAATATTTCGTCGGTTTTGCTGAAATTTCTTCTTTGTTTGCTTGGACTCCTCAGGAAATGCATGAGTCTCAAGTTGAGTAGTCGAGTTATTATTGTCATCAATAGGGATCTTACCAGTATGATCGTTAGTGTTGGCAGGTTCAACCTCATCTTCATCATTATGAACATCAGTCCTTCCCTCAATTGCAATGGACTCATTAGCAAGAGCAGGTGCAGGGTCATTATGTGGACTAGATGTAGTAGTATTGTCTAGATGGAAGACCTAACTAGAGAGAAGTAAAGTGATGGACCTGGTTCGACATTTGAAGTATCCTGAAGGCCAGGAGTAGGAACAAATACACCGTCAGTCGACGAGCTTTCCTGAGAATGAACTGATACAGAAGGATCAATAGACTTTTCAGCTGCAACATCAGGAATAAAATTCTTCTTTAACAATCAGGCTAGAGGAACATCATCTAGGTCATCGGAATCCATATCGGACATATGAGTCTCAGGAGCACTTGGTGCATGTTTAGCATTTGTTGCAGGATGTCGAGAATCAACATCGTCTTGCATACGCTCATGAATTCTGTTGGAAACATGTTGTCGCCACGTGCTCGAGACGATGCAGAGTGGCCAACGTCCTCAAAATGGGTTAGTTTTAAAACAAAATAGAAGTCGCCACCAATCATCTTTTTACGATATGATTGACACCAAAATATAGTAAAAACCTTTTAAATAAAATCATTAAAAAATAGTTTGCAAAAACTAGAGTTGAGTTCGGGAGTCATTTGTGTATGAGGAAGGTGTTAGCATCCCACAACACCCGTTTAGAAAACAATGGCCCAAATTCCAAATCTTGAATTGAAAATATTCTTTAATATCTTTAAAAACTAATGTCTCATTTTACCCCTCATTACTCCAATATTTGAAGCAATTATCTCATAAAATAAGTGGAGAGCATTCCACCAATTAGACTATATTGAAGAAAATCTTCTCACCTCAAGAAAGTGAGAAATTAGTATAATTTCTCAAAATCCGTCGTATGAATAACCTTCTAATAAATAGATTTTTTAAAAAACATTAATTAAAATCATTTTTTTCTTGGAATCAAATCTTGGACTTCCAAAGATGTGATCCCTCACCTCAAGAATTCTAGAAAACCGGACTCCCAAATTTTCTAGATTCCGTCGTAAGATTTCGTTTAGGGAAAACGGTATAAGTTATTAGTAAAGATTGATTAGTAAACCTTATGAAATCATATACTAAATTTTGAACATTTCAAAAATATAAAAAAATTATAACTTTAAAAGAAAAAGAATTCTAAATGATTTAGAAAAAGAGTTTTGTGCAAGATTTTAAAACTTGGATAATTTTAATTTAGAAACATTTTAAAACATTGAGAATTTTAATTACAAAGAGTTCAAAATTTTAAATAGGAAACAAAATGAGGCTTAGAAAATATAAATAAACAAGAGTAAAGAAGCGTCATAATAAATTATGCAAACATAAAATAACATATTGAGATTTTAATAAAAACATATTGAGATTTTAATAAAAACATATTGGAGATCGATCTCGAACTTCCAAAGAATCGATTTCCTCACCTCAAGAATTCTAAATAATTGGACTCCCAAATTTTCTAGATTCCATTGTCGTATATTTTTAAAGAAAAATAATTTAAAATGTTAACAAATTTAAACAATTATTAGTAATAACATATTAAGTTGATCACAAAAGAAGGAAAAAATAATATATAAAAGAAGAACATATTAAAGAAACAATAATCAAGGTGAGAAAAATACTAAAGAAGCAATAATAATGAGAAAAATAATAATGAAGCAATAATAAATGCTATAAAAAGAAAAAAGAATTAAATAAATAAAAATGCTAATTATGTATATATAAAAAAAAGAAACAATATATAGAAAATAAAGCTTAAGAATAAATTAATAAAGGAAAGACATAATAATAAATAAAAAATAGATAACAACAAGGTACGAAGAAATATGTAATAAATAAAAAAAAACTATAAAAGAGAAGCTCAGAAGATAATAAATAAATAATTATAAGAGAAATAAAAGTAGAGAAATAAGAACAATAATAGTAAGCAAATATTTAATCATTTAGTTTTTTTTTTTTTTTTTTGCATCATGGAAGATTGAAGAAAGATAAATAAAATAATTAAAATAGTAAGAATAATGAAAAATAAAGAACTTTGAAGAAAAAGAACCAAAATAATAAGAAGAAGAAGAGGAAAAAGAAAAGAAAAGAAAAGTTGAAATCTCAACACACTAAACTCATTTGTTGTTGAGGTATGGATCAATGGGACCAAAACCCTACCATACACCTCCAACTAAGTTAAAAAATTTTGTGCGTTGGATTCTTGACATTGTAGGGTGAAAGAGGAAGATTTATGGGTTGCTAGTAGAGAAGATAAAATGGATGTTGTATATCTTTTTTTTTTTTTTTTTTTTTTTGAGAAGGTATGAAGGTTAAAAGAAATAGGGGGTATGTAAGTTAGACATTTAGATGAATAAGAGAGGATATGAAGATTATAAAAATTTCTAGGGTTTTTTTGTGTGGCCTTTTCTTTACGTTGTGTTATGTGTATGAAGAAGAAGAGATTATTTATAGCCAAAATCATTTCTTCAAATGGCTAAAAATTCAAAATGGTGGGATTTTTTGCATTTGAAAATAATACCAACTTTAGCATTCATATCAAAATGACATAGAACCTTTAATAACCAAAATCAAATAAAAAAAAGTTACCATCTTTGGTATTTATCAACCTACCTTAGTTACCATAACTAAATGGTTTAGTTATTTTAACCAAACTACCTCCAAAATTTAAAAAGTAGTTAAATAACACTTTTTTTTTTTAAGAAAAAAGTAGTTAATCATAAAATTCAAAATAAGCCGAATTAAGGTAAAAATTAATTTGAAATAAGGTTGAACAAATTAGGTGGCTACACATGTGCCAGTGATTTTTCTGATGGAAGCCAATAAGGTTTTTGCGGTGGAGTACTTTGGAAACTACGACCTCCCATCCTCACACCATGCATGGATGTCTTCGAATTTTGAGCTTTAAGAACGTTTGACCATATAAGTACTCTTCCAAGTGTTCACCATTTTGCACCCAACTTCAAATCACAGAGCACTTTTTCAAAAAAAAAAAAAAAAAGGAATCCCGAAGACGAAACATTCAGCTTAAATAACCTGTAATCCTTCTTAATTAAATTTCTCATATCAAGAAAATCTTTTTCAAACACCGTAAAGATAGTCATTAATTCCTAATACAGCGCTGACACCACCAAGATTCCTGATAGTGTAAAAGTGCTCCGTCTTTTTAGCTGCTTACAGAATTAAATTTTACACACTCCTAATCCAGCACGTAAGTGCTCAAACGTGTTCACATCAAGAGACTTAGTGAAAATATCTGCCAATTGCAAATTTGAGCGAATATGTTGAAGTATAATAATCTTATTTTCAATAAGCTATCAAATAAAGTGATGCCTTATGTCAATATGTTTGGTTCGACTATGCTAAACTAGATTTTTTGATGTATCAATAGCACTCATATTATCACAGTATAGAGTCATAATATCCTGTGTGAATCCATACTCATTCAACATATTTTTTATCCATATTAATTGAGTACAAGCACTCCCTGCAGCAATATACTCAGCTTCTGCAGTAGATAGGGAAACACAATTTTGTTTCTTAGTAAGCCATGAGATTGAAGGGATGAAAATTCTTTACAACGGAAAATTACAGAAACCCAATTTTAATTGGAACCTTAAAATTACCAATACATTGGCAAAAATTACAAAACTATTTTTATGGTTAAACATGCTTTGAAGAAAAATACAGAGAAGAAAACTTACGCTCGTTGACGACTCTGAATCTACCAATCACCAATTTGGCACACTTGGAAACCTTCCTATTCTCTGATTGAGATGATTTGTGGGAACCAAAATTGGAAGAAGGGAATTTTTTCAGAGAGAAAATTTTTTCAGAGAGAAATGGGAGAGCAATTCAAACTTCACAGAACTCATCCCTCTGATATTCGTTACGCAAAAAATTCCCTCTTCTTTAGTCAGAAAAAGAGGGAAGTTAGAGAGAATAAATGGGAACGTGGGAAAACCACCCACATTCCTTATTAATTTAATAAATAAAATAAATTAATATATATTAAATTAATTAATTAAATAATTAAATCATATTTAATTAATATTTCATTTAAATCATATTGAAATTATAATAATAAAATAGTTTATTAATGACGGTCAGTTGATTATATTTACTATATACGAGTTTTAGGACATAAAACCCAACAAACTCCTACTTGGACTAAAACTCTAGTCTTTATGGGATGTACATAATAAAGTAATCCTCAAACATTGGAAATGGTAAAATGTACAAGTATATTACATAAAACGTATATATACAAATACAATAAACTAGGGCATCATCATACCCATTACACATCTCCCACTTGCCCTAGGTTACCTAATGTACATATCTCGTAGACCTAGACTTTCTAGATGACCCTCGAACACTTTAGCCGTGAGATTCTTCGTAAATGGATCAACAATGTTGTGCTCCGAAGCGATCTTGGTGACGATCACATCCCCTCGTTGCACAATCTCCCGTATCAGGTGATACTTTCTCTCTATGTGTTTCCTTCGTTTGTGGCTACTGCCCCACTGTTATCACAATATAGAGTGATGGGCAAGTTCATATTTGGAACAACTTCCAAATCATGTAGGAACTTCCTAAGCCAAACTGCTTCACAAGCAGCGACGTATTCAGCCTCCATTGTAGAGTCTGCAATGCATCCTTGCTTGATGCTACGCCATACTACAGCTCTCCCATTTAGGGTGAATACTGATCTCGACGTAGATTTTCTAGAATCCTAATCGGTTTGGAAATCAGAGTCAGTGTATCCTGTAAGGATCAAATCCTTAGCTCCATACACAAGCATGTAGTCTCTCGTTCTTCTAAGATACTTGAGAATAATTTTAACCGCCGTCTAGTGGTCTAACCCTGGGTTGGACTGATACCTACTGACTATTCCTACTGCATAACAAATGTCTAGCCTAGTGCAGAGCATAACATATATTAAGCTGCCCACAACTGAGGCATAGGGAATACGTCTCATATCCTCAACTTTTTGAGGTGTCTTAGGACTCTGTTCCTTAGACAAGTGAACCCCATGCGTGAAAGGTAATAAACCCTTCTTAGAGTTCTGCATCGAATATCGAACTAACATTTTGTCAATATAGGTTGCTTAAGACAGTGGTAGCATTTTGTTCTTACGATCCCTTATGATTTGGATCCTAACAACATATTATGCCTCTCCTAAATCTTTCATTTGGAATTGGACTGCTAGCCAAGCTTTAACGTTAGTAAGGTATCCCACATCATTCCCAATGAGGAGGATATCGTCCACATAAAGTACTAAGAAAGCTACTTTTCCTTTGTTGATTTTTTTATATACACAAGGTTCATCAACGTTTTAGTCAAAACCGTAGGATTTGATCGAAGTATCAAACCTAATTTTCCAAGATTTAAATGCTTGTTTCAACCCATAAATGGATCGGTTCAGCTTGCAAACATTTTGTTCTTGACCTTGGGTTATGAACCCCTCGGGCTGAGACATAAAGATACTCTCTTCAAGATTGTCATTCAGAAAAGCAGTCTTGACATCCATTTGCCATATTTCATAATCATAAAATGTGGTGATGGACAAGAGAATCCTTATAGACTTTAACATAGCAACAGGAGAAAAAGTTTACTCATAGTCAACCCCTTCCCTTTGGGTATACCCTTTTGCTACAAGTCTAGCTTTGAAGGTCTGTACCTTCCCAAATGAATCTCTCTTTCTCTTATAGATCCATTTACACCCTATAGGTTTTACCCCTTTAGGTAGATCTACAAGCTCCCACACTGAATTGAAGTACATAGACTCCATTTCAAGGTCTATGGCTTTGACCCATTGGTGCTTATCTACATCATTCATTGCCTGTTTATAGGACAATGAATCCTCAACACCATCATATGGTATGACAACCTGAGTTTCAGTTAAACCCAAATAACGATTAGGTTGTGATACAATCCTCCCACTGCGTCGAGGCATTCTCAACGATTGAGAAGGATGAGATTGACCTGATGTGGTGGTTTCATCAACTCTTGATGAGGGACCAACTTCATCAACAACCCTTGTTGATTCATCAATAGCTTCATTTAATACTAATTTGCTTCGTGGTTTATGATCTCTCATGTGGTCTTCTTCCAAGAAAGTAGCATTTGTCGATACAAACACTCTATTTTCTTGTGGATCGAAGAATAGACCACCTGTCGTCTCTTTAGAGTAACCAACAAATTGGCATAACCTTGAATGAGGTTCCAACTTTTTGGGATTTGTCACTAACACGTGTGCTGGACAACCCCAATTCTGAAATGACTTAAACTAGGTTTACATCCTCTCCATAAGTCAAAATGTGTTTTAGAAACACTCTTCGAGGGAACATTGTTCAAGATATGAACTTCAGTCTCTACTGCATACCCCCAAAACGAGCTAGGCAATTGAGCGTAACTCATCATTGAACGAACCATGTCTAACAAGGTTCTATTTCTCCTTTCTGATACGCCATTTTGTTGAGGTGTACCAGGTGTTGAGAGTTGGGATTGGTTCCATGTTCTATCATATAGTCCTAGAATCTCAAATCCATGCACTCTCCACCTCAATCAGATCGAAGTATTTTAATCTTTTTACTTAATAGATTTTCAATTTTAGTCTTATACTCCTTGAACTTTTCAAGAGCTTCAGACTTATGCTCCATTAAGTATAAATAACCATACCTAGAATAATCATCTATAAAAGAGATGAAGTATTCAAAATCCCCTCTAGCTTTTACAATGATCGGACCACAGAGGTCTGAATG